>NC_051222.1:26510193-26537693 GCF_015220715.1 Pygocentrus nattereri | reverse complement strand
AGGGAGTTGTAGTCCATGTTGTTGGGAGTTGTTGGCAATGTGAGGGGAAAAAAGTGAAAATGTATTCATGGATGAAATATGCATGCTTTGTTTAAAGGGAGAACAATATGTTATAAGTGATCTTCAAGGAAATATAACATTAAAATACAAGTAAAATGTTGAATATGGTCTGTGCAGCTCATCTTTCTTTGACTCTTTATCTACATCTTTATCAGATGTAGTCCACATTTATTTTCTTAAGAATTATGTTACAGTTTCAGGGAATTTTGCTTTTGCAGTATGTAGCAATATAATGGTAGTGCTAGTATTTTGTCCATATCGTGCAGGCCTAGTTCAGTGATGTATTGTGTTTTCTTACCAGAGGTGGGGTCAATCTGATTTCAGTGAAAAGCTATTAAGGAAATGAGTCACAATTAATTTGTTGGCTAATGGAGCTCTGGCATAGTAGTGCAGTCTATTCTGGCACAGCTTCCTCCGATCCATGATGGCTTACACACTCTCATGGGCCCATACATTATCCTTGCCCAGTCCGGATATATTGAGAATGTAACAGGCTTTCATTTGAAATGATGCCTGTTAAAAGTGAATGAGTCCAGTTATCAGTTAATACAATCTACAACATGGTAAATATTTCAGAGGTGGGGCAACCAGACAGTCCTGAAGTGAAACTTCAATAACTTGTTTGAGATGAATATTGTATATTGATTTAGGGATATTACTGTGAAGTATTTACACTAGGTGTGTATGTGGAAGAGAGAGACGCACTGCATGTGCTTTCGCTGCAAATAGGGCCTTCACTCTTGATTATATGAGATTGTTTCAATAAAAATAGGCTTAACTGATCAAGCATTGCACAGGAATACTTAATAAAAAAGATAAACTAGACTCCTTAAATAAACATAAATATAATGTCATGTTTTTCAGCATTTAGTGTGTCCACTCTTTGCCTTTTATTAGTCTTTTCAGGAGTCTTCAAAGAGATCTGCAGGCATATTTTTTCACACCTCCAAAGTTCAGTTTTAGACGTTGGCTGCATTTTGTGCTTCTCATGATCCAAATAATCTCTATATATATATATATATCTTTATAGTCTATAAAACTCATGAGTCTATAATTTCGTAACAGCTACGCATTCTTTCAGACTCATAGTGTTGAGTGTCTTCCCACAGTGGAAGGATGGACAAATGCCTGTGGATTTTCTTCTCTCTCTCTCTCAAAGATGAAAGCGTTAGGTGCTGTTTATCTGATAGGGACAGAGTTGGTGGTCTGTCAGCTTTTGCGAGATTGTTAGGAGTCCCATTTTCTCTGTATCTTTTGATTATTTGAACTTCAGTTTTGGAAACTCCCTGTTTTTACTTATTTGACTTTCAAGTTCCCCTTCCTCATTAAGATGATTATCTTATCTCATTTTCTCAGAAATATCGCCTGCACATAAGATACGTATGAAAAAATAGAAAAATGAATTTTTCATGTAGCCAAGGTGAGTTTGGATAGTTGCTTGTGTGCACTAAAGCTTTAATGCTTTAGTTCTAGATTTGATGGATGGAAGAGTGACTATAGAGTGCATTAAGGAGTGGACAAATTCAATACTGATTGATATTGTACTTAATGTTGGAGGCTTCTGTGTAATTTACTTTTAATTATGTTTCCTTAAGCATTTAAAATCAGCACTGTGTGGCCACAATGCATATAAATGAGTGTTTTTTATCAGGCTTGGTTTCTTACTGTAAGACAGCAAGGGGAGAATCAAGCAAAGTGGTAAAAAAGGTCCATTTTAATCAGTGTATTTTAAATGTAAATGATTCATCATGGCAGCCCCAGCCACAAATAGTTATATTATAGTGATGTTATAGCACCACATGTTTATCACAGTAGGTCCAGGAAAACAATGGACTCATGCACAATGCAAATGTAAACTAGAAGACACACACTGAAGTCTAGATAAGTATTGATTTAAAACAGGACTGCAGTGTCCTGTGCCTCTCTGATCTAGAGACTGCTACAGTCAATAGCACGGTTAATTAACAGTTTGTGTTAATATGGAGATGGAAATGCTACAAACCACAAACATCCAGATGTAGCAGTGAAATCCCTGAGGTGAAGGCCAACAATTCCGTAAAACACAATGGGTTTGCTCGTATTTATGAGCGTGTTTGTTAGATTATACTTTGCTACTGCAGCAAAGATTTTTGCTACTTTGCTACTGTTGCCAAAGATGGATTGTTAAGGACGTGGCTGAGAAGCCAGCTATGGTGTTGGTGTATCATCCACTGAGGAGAAAATACTTTATGTAAGAGAAGTCCTCATCAACATCATCAAACATGACACTTGTTAGCTCTGTTAGCTCATTGGCTCATCTGAAGAGGCAGGCTTTTGTTATTTAAAAAACCCAGCTAATAGTTGACTGATGGTTCAGACAGTTTTTCATATTATACTCTGGAAGAGCAGAGTATTTATGACACATGGGGCTACTATAAAAATTTTATATAACATTCATTTTTCTGCATTTCTAACCCTTTATTATATAAAATGTTTAAATGATGAGTAGTAAGGCTTAGTAAGGTGTAGGAATGAGGTAAGTAAGTAGTGGCTTTGACTTAGTAAGGTGAGGGAACGAGATCGTGTCTTACAGGTCATGGCCATGCATTAGGATCTCATTCCTATGCCTTACTAAGTTGGGGCCATGCATTAGGATCTCACTTTCATGCCTTACTAAGTCATGGCCATGCTTTAATGATCTTGTTCCCATGCCATACTAAGTCGTGGCCCCACATTATTATGATGATGATGATGATGATGATGACGATGATGATTATTATTATTATTATTATTATTATTATTATTATTATTACAGGATGTCACCAGTGGAGCTTTGTACTCTAGAAGCAAGTGTTAGCTTTCTTTGTTATGCTCATCCAGGGGGATATAGGTTCAATTTCTGAACGTTGGAAATTTTGGTAGATATGTAAGTGAAAAATATTGGCCAGGAGTGCTCTTATCTGTCCATCCCTTAGAAAAAATGCACAGGGCAACAGTTTGGTGTAACAGGGTTAAGTTTAAAAAGGGCTTTGAAGTGCAACACAATATGTAATATTTAGGGATTTAGGGATATTTAGGGACCTCTCTGGTGAGAATGTGTAATTGCATGCAACCTGTCCAAAAAAAATTAGTGATGTCATTTGTGCTTCAGATCTCTTCCCTGAGTGCATGAATCTGATGATTGCGAGCGATTTGAAAGACTACTTAAAAAGATTTCTCAACAGTCAAAACTTAGTGAATGTCATTAATATAATGTTGATTTTGCATGTAAGACTTAAACATTGAGCCTGACCTTCTTTTTTAGCCTGTTTGTGTGACATTAATATGTAAAGTCGTGTGAAGCAGTCCAAAAACATTTCACCAAATCCAATCCGACACCTATTAGATTAAAAGTGCTTAGTGTACCCAAATAACAATAGTCATTTTTATACTAACACTAACTGCTAGGGGGCTATTAAAACCGCCATCATACTGAAACTGCTGCTGGTTCTCAGGCTCTGCCTTTGATGTGGGGTCTGATAATGAAACAGAAACAGTAAAGCTGATCTTAGATCAGCACCTCTGGCTCAGGCTCTGTTCAACAGGAAGCAAAGACAGTGTTACTAAGAAGGAAACGATGACACAGCGGAAAGGCAGTGTGGTAGCATTGAGGAAAAGGTCTGATCTGTACTGAAATATGTGTGAATGCATAACAATATGAACTTGTAGTTCATTTTCGTAGACGCATGGCTAAAGCTTAATAAAATAAAACATTGGGATATTAAAAAGACTGCAAAAAACCTTCATGTCTAATAAACACACTTTTTAAGTAAAAATATTGTGCCTTTATATGTTGAAAGGTAATTTTTTCATCAATATTTTCATAAAAGCAGTGCAGAGGTAAGAAATTAATTTAAAGTTATGAGTGAAACACATTCCCTTTAGTCATATACTGTTCTTAATCTGTGTGAGGTTCAATAATCTGCCTCTTGCTAGATTTCATTCATTAGCAGTGCTAGTACAATATTACGAGTGAAAGGCATGAATGAAACATTACACAGACAAGTCATTCTGAGTGGGTTGTTGTGAAACGATTTATTGTAGAGAAAATGAACGGCTCAGATTTCTTTACAGTGGAATCAGGACTCATGACATCTACAACAGAGAAACAGCTATTGGATTTATAATACCAAAGCGAGCAGTGAACCGACCTGTGTCTTCTCAGAGGTGGGCTGTACGGCAAGAGTATAATCACAATATAATCTTTATGCACAGTGTGTCACAATGAGGCTCAATAAGCTGGAACAGAGAAAAAACAACGCGCCTTATTTTAAAAAAGGCTACCAAAAACAGTGGGCCTCATTCACCAATATCTTCCTAAGTTTTTTTCTTAAATAAGTTCTTGAGAAAGATCCTAAGAAAATGTCTGTCAGATTCATGACGTGCTCTTAAAGTGCAGAATTGTGTTCTTCAATGTGTTTAGATTCTGTTCTTACCTAAGAACAAATCCCAAATGAGAAAACATTGGTGTCAGAATCTTTGTGAAAACTGCGTTAAGTGGGTTTTAAGAAGAAACTCCTTCTTAAGAACAGTTGGTGAATGAGCCCCAGTGAGTACAAATTATTAAATAAAATGGATTATTATTTTTATTCAACAATTCACCCGCCGCTCTGCATGTAATTTATAAAATAATGACGATATTCATGATGTGCTCAGAAAAGCATATTGTGACGTAATTGATAACGATAAATATCAAGTCAAGGCAAGAGGCTTTTGTCATTGTCATTCCATCCATACAAGTACACAGTGGAGTGCAATTGCGTTCCTCCAGGAACATCGCGGTGCAACAAGGAACACAAAGTGCGAACGTGCAGACATCGTGTGCAAACCAAAAATTAAGCTAGAAACAATAAATATGATAAATTAAACAGACATTAGACACAGTAAACAGACAGGACAGGGCAGCACCGACACAGCACTCATTCTGGACATGAGGTAGTGGAATAAGGTGGAGAGATATTTAACATGCTGTGATCTGTGAGTCATGCAGTCAGATGACGGACATAAACACATCATTATATTGCTCAGCCCTATGTAAGTTTTATATACGATGAGGATAATGTTAAATCTGACTATTTTGCCTTACAACACCCTGCATGTATCCCTCAACCATGGATGTGTTTTTACCTTTCTGTGAAGGATCTTTAAGAGGCATTACACTTATCAGACATCTGGTTGCTGTCACCACCACTGTGTACAATTCTGACACCGTACATTTCTCTAGAATGGAGAATTTCACATCAAATAACTCTCAACAACGTCATGTTTTTACATTACTTTTTTCTTTTTTTTTAATTTTTTTTTTAGGAAACAAATATCAGTGGAATCGATTGTGTTTTACTGTAATCCTCCCATCTCTGTTGAGCGTGCACACACACACACAGGCTGTAGTAGTCATTTTCTAACAACATTGCTTTGGTCTAAATGTTGTTTAGAGACTTTTCTCCCTATGAAGATCCATATATCAATTGTAGTTGAATACTAACCTCAATCTAGTGTGGTAGATTCCTTTGCTTGGAGCTTTCATTCATTATTGTCAATGTTATCAATGTTATCGTTCCTATGAGAGGTGCACTGTGGTCAGTGCTTGACCTGCTGTCTTGCTGTGTGTGATTTGGAGGTGTGTTTCGAGGGTGTGGAGGATTCAGACACTTGCCTTCACTGACTGAGTGCCTTTTTAGAGTTGCTTAACGATAAGCTTAAGTGTGACTGCAGTGCTGCTTCAGTGTGATCCACTCCTCTCAGGCTTTCTCTCTCTGCTCACTCACAGAATGTGTGAATGCTGACTTGTGAACAGCGGTCTGTGTGTATGAGCACATGCAGGTTTACTTAAGGGAGGAGTCTGAAAATGAGGAATGAATTTAGTTTAACTTAGCATTGACTCAGTGCCGTGTTAGGGGAGAAAGTAAACATTACACATCACACATTACACATCAAGTTCTGAGTAATAAGTCACACTTATAGTAGGGATTTCTCTACAGTATTGTCTTGGATTGAGAGTATAGAGAGTTTGTCCCACCACCCTTAAATATCTTAAATACAGTTTCAATTAACATTAAACTTGATTAATCACTCAAATCACCGATTAAAACGTACCTTGCAGATAACTTGCTATGATGCTCTGTTATACTACGAAATACAGCTCAAGGAACACATCTGTTTATATGCACATTTGACACAATGTTACTTTTTTATCTTTAAAAGTCTCTTTAAAGGCTTCATACATCTTTAGTAAAGTATTTTGGGATCTTTAAAGGACTCTGCATAGTTGGCTATTCTCTATGTAAGTCCATTTTTATTGTTTAACCTTTTTTGACTCTCATTACAAAATTAAAGGGGAATTTGAACAATTTTCAAGGTTTCGGAGATCTGAAAATTTGAAGCAGGAGTGGAGTTTCATTTTCTTCTCTCTCTCAAAGATGAAAGCATTTAGCAGTGTTTATCTGTTGGTTGTCTACAAGGTCTTGCACAGTTTCTATTTTCCATAAATTTTTCATTAATAATTTCATTTCTAGAAACATCCACTGAAAAATAAATAGTGTTCTAAATTGCTGCGTTGACTGGAAATTCAATAAATGAAGGGTGATCTCTGACCTCTGCTCAGTACTGTATCCAGGCAGAGAACAATCACCAGCCTATTTCGTCAGGCTGCTCATTATGCTGTGAATGTGTGTGTTTTGTAATGGGCAGCTATTCAGCTTATCTGTGCTGAAAGAAGAGGATGGGGTTTTGTCTGTAGCCACCCATTAGCCCTTTTCAATTACATATGCACCGTCACCATGGTAACCTCCTCATGACAGGTCATGGCAGTCTACGTAGAGTCAGGACCTTGCAGTGTCACAGCTACCTATTAGTGTTTGCCTAGTTATCACACTGCTAGTAAAGCTGGCTTTCTAGTTTCTGTTTACACTTCAGCTATTAGTGTTTTTGTGCAGTAAGCTAATAAGATGCTCTCTCAGCCAGGTACAAAGACCAGTTCAGTCTCACTCGACATGGTCTTTTCATTGCAGAAGCAGCGTCATTACACCATAAAGATCATCATCCTGTTTGTTCTGGACATCATGTGATGTCTGTAATGTTGTTGATAAAGAGCAGCAGGCAGTAAACACGAGCAGAGAGCAAACATGACAGAAGAACTGGTGGCACGAGCAGCCACTGGATTGCAGTTAAAATGTGTAGTGTTGATGCTGATTAACTGATTTATTAAGCTAAATGGTTATTACAGTATAAGATGTCTCTTCATTGATTAACCTGTAAGAAAGAACAGATTAGGAAGATTACTCCATCACTTTTATATCCACTCTACTTTCTTTTGTAGCCTGATAGTAAACTGTGGAGAATCTTGGGAGTTTTCACTTTCATTTACCAATCATTATATTAAACACAGGTATTGCTACGTGCTCTGTGATGTAATATTATGTTATTATATATTGTTATTTAAAGATTTACATCAAGTCTAAATTAATCTGAAACCTTGTTCATCTCTCTTGAATTAATTTCTGAGGCACCTTATGTTTACTTGACAGATGACTTTATTTGTGAGGTAGGCAACATTACATATAAAACAGGCTTAGTGTTTGTTTTGACTGGCAATTCAATAAATGAAGGGTGGCCTCTGACTTTTGTTACTGTATAATATTCTCTGTGCATAGGAGCTGTTGTGCTGCTTTACAGGGATATTTACAGTGGCAGGTGACTGTAACATTAGGAGGCCTGCCCAGTGACTCTTATTGGCATTGTAATCCCAGTGGTCTTTGGGCGGAGGGATGTAGTGAAGAAGTCAAATTGTAAAATATTTTATTTGGGATGGTGAGTTCCAGCAACTATATGCTCTTGTACATATAGAACAAAGTGTAAGATCAATAACTATAATTAAGATTGAAATGGATTTTATTAATCTACAAGTCTAGTTCAGGGGTGTCAACACTAAAAGGGCCATATTTGAAAAAAAAATCTCTTTTTTTTTTTTGCTAAAAAAATGTATAAATCTGTTTTTATTTCATTTTTACTAAGCATTTTGCTATGACTCGAACTGGATGTTGTTCATTCAACATATGCCAAAAGTGCACCAGCAAAATAGGCACTGAGTACATAAACTGTTGAAAAATAATTTGAAATAAAAACAATTTATTTCTATAAAACAGTAGGCTACATTAGCTACAGATAACTGTTAAGCCTCTTTAAAGGGGGCGGGGTTTGTGGGGAGCTAAACATATTAATAATTAAAGGATGCTTGGGCTTCTCTGTATCTGCTAAATCTAAAGCCAAAGTGTTTGCAGTATTACACTGTATTGATTTTTCTTTTTTCTTGCACACCCAGATATTAAGCTTCCACTGATTTTATTTGTATTTATTTCCTGGAATGTTTAATGTGCCTAATGCAGCTCTGTTTGTGTGTTGTTTTGGTCTGCTGTAGGACACCGCAGGTCAGGAGAGATATCGCACCATTACTACAGCCTATTACAGAGGAGCAATGGGCTTTCTACTGATGTACGACATCACAAATCAGGAGTCATTCTACGCTGTACAAGACTGGTAAAAGCTTTTTATCAGCCCATTATTGATGTTCACGTCATTATTAAATATTATACAACATTTTTGCTTCTACAAAGTAAATTTATATACTCAGTATTTAGCATTTTCATTTGCTTGTATGCTTGTTCAAGTTTTTTTTTGTTAATATTTGTATTGAATTAAATTGAGGCACATTTTATTGAATAAGAATAATCATCAGATACCTCATGAACATTTGTTCTATATTTAGAAACATGAGAAACATGTCAGACTTTGGAGTCCATGTTAAAATTGTGTTTGTGTGCGTATATGTGAATGTGCGTGTGACTCAGGGCGACTCAGATTAAGACGTACTCGTGGGACAACGCTCAGGTGATTCTGGTGGGGAATAAGTGTGATCTGGAGGATGACAGACTGGTGGCCACAGAAGATGGACAGAGACTAGCTAATGAGTTAGGTGAGCTTGGAAATGTACATTTCACTTTACATGTGACTAGGGCTGTGACCATAGAGGAATGTGATCATTATCACAATTAATCAAGTATTCAGTTATTAAAATAGGCTTAGTAATAAAAATGGACTTGACTAGCAAATCATGCAGAGTCTTTTAATGGATGTAAAATTCTAAAGATACTTTTGAAAAACAGAGAACACAAATGATATGCGTCCAGGCTGTGGTCTTTTCTGTGGTTCTTTATGGGTGTGGCAACTGGACAGTAAAAAAGCGGAGCAGGAAAACTATTAATGCCTTAAATAAACAAGTCCTTAAACAAATCAAGCCTTACCTCTCATCCGACGCCCAGATAACAAACCTAAAGCTCATTTTTGGACACATTACAAGAAAAAAACATTCCATGAGAAAAGTCATTTAGGCATGGAAGAGTTGGAGGTAAAAGAGGATAAAAATGGATAGGTGGATACTTTTCAAGATTTTGGAAGCTTTTGAAAGGCTCTGCATGGTTTGCTCAGTTAAGTCCAAAATTTCTGAGCTGCTGCCAGTTCATAACTGTGTGGGCGTGTCAGAGTGGGTCTAGCCCTGTACATTTAGCATTCAGGAATCAGAATTGACTGTCCATATAAGGAAAAACAACTTTTTTTTGTTGGTTTTTGTTGTAATGAAAAATATGTAAATATTGTTAAAGTTACAAAACATACTGTTCACGCCTCTGTCCACACAATCCATATACGGAAGCTAGGATGCAAAAACAGCCCATTTTGAATTAGTGTTTTTATTTATTTATTTATTTTTGATGTAGCCAAAAAAAAGACATATTTAGATATATCCACATATAAGAACAGAAATTTAACTCTGCCCGTTCACACTGAAGTTATAAGGAGTGTTTTTTAAATGAGGCACAAAACAGGGCAGCCAATCAAAACAGACATCATTTACATATATCACATTTAAAGGTATAGTAACAAAAACAGCCTGTTTAATTCTGAGGGATAGAGAGCAGAAAATTAAATTAATTACTGCTGCTTTTTTCTTGTTCCCATACAAATGGCACTAATGGACCTAAAATCTCTCGCTCTCTCTTGCTCTTGCTTTACCTCTCTGTCTGTCTCTGTCTGTCTGTCTGTCTCTCTCTGTCTGTCTCTCTCTGTCTGTCTCTCTCTGTCTGTCTGTCTGTCTCTCTCTCTCTCTCTCTCTCTCTCTCTCTCTCTCTCTCTCTCTCTCTCTCTCTCTCTCTCTCTCTCTCTCTCTCTCTCTCTCTCTGTCTCTCTCTCTCTCCCCCTCCGTCTCTCTCCCACTCTCCCTCCCACCCTCCTTCCCTCTCTGCATTGCAGAGCCAAGTTTGGCATGCAGGCACAGGAGAGGTTATGATCCATTTTTGACCAATAGAATATTGTGCTAATGAGACAAGTGCTTGTACCAAGAGGAGACATGCTTTGCTATCATTACTCAAGTATTTTACATCATGATACCATAATTAACCCAGAAATATTCCTCAGAATCCAGTCATAGCAACATAAATTATTATACCACTATGCTATTACACAAGACAATACAGTGCCTCTATCTGTTTTAGATAATTGGACATTGACATAGTACAGATACCTCATATGCACATAGAATGTTATACAGTAACCAAAGTCAGAGGCCACCGATCATTTATTAGATTAGATAAACGATAATCTGCTTGTCTAAAGAAGGAGAAAGTCAAAGGAAAACAAGTGGAGTAAAAACAGAAGTGTCAAAATATGGTTTTAAAATTATTTAAAATGTAAGGAAAATGTGACTTTTAACAACAGGGGAGGACTTGGTAGTCCATAAAAACTGTCCCCATTAGATTAACAGTACTTTCATCTTTGAGAGAGGGGAGGAAATCAAGCTCCTTAAGATTTGGAAACATCCACATGTGTTTCTGTCTCTCCTTCCACTGTGAGAAGACAACTCAACACTGAGTCCTGATAAGGGCTAAGGGCAAAGGCAAAGGGTGAACACTCCAAATGACATTTGACATATTTACTTGTTCTGTCGCGTGGGCGGTTAGTAAATTGTAGAAAATGTGATTTTTTGAAGTATTCCTTTAATTTGATGGGTAAATTCATGTCAGGATTACATGAAACTACATGATAAAGTTTGTTTTTTGTGTCACATGACTATGGCTCTTCAGAAATATTCCTTTAAGACAGTTTCCCCATTTTACCCAATGTGTGGAGAGCAAGAAAAATGTACTTTAACATGTTTTTGTTGCTTTGTTTTGTGTGCTTGTAGTGGGATGGACAGGGATGGATTTATCTGTGTCTTTCTATGTCTGTCATTTTTCCAGGGTTCCAGTTTTTCGAAGCGAGTGCTAAAGACAACATCAACGTGAAGCAGGTGTTTGAACGACTGGTGGACGTCATCTGTGACAAAATGAATGAGAGCATGGATGGAGAGCCCAGCCAACTGGCCAATCACAAAGGCCCCAGCCTACAGGACACGCCCCCTGCTGGGCAGAGTGGCTGCTCATGTTAATGCTCGCAGGCCAATGCACAGTCACATAACACTGTTACTGGACCATTCATTACCAAACCCACAGAGATAGACTACTGTTCAAAAGTTTAGATTCAGTGATTTTCCATAATGTCTTTTTTTCACATTTTCTAGCAGATAATACATTTACTACTGCTAATAGTCCACAAATTAGGTTTCACGTAATTAGAAGACGGCTGTCAAAGCTATAAAGAAATGCTGAATGTGTCCAGTTTGAGGAACAGATCTGTAAATGATTCTAAAATGAGACAGCTATATAACATCTAGTCTTGTGGGGCCAGAGATGAAAATACACGTCTGAGGAAAACTTGTTAAACATTTGTTGCTGGATTGTGTCAGAATTTGCCACTGACAAGGATACACCCCCTCTAAAACACGCCCTCATATTTCTCTAGGCTGTGCTCTTTAATATCCAATGTACAGCTGGTAGCACAAGCCAGACAAGCTACCTAGTGAAATGCTCTCATTGGCTAATGGACTGTTTTTCCCTTGCAAAATGTTCTGTTTATTTTCACCTCATGTAATGTAATGTTGTCTGAACACAGCTGGATGCCTAATTGGATTTTTATTCTTTTTTTCTGGGGTTACTTTTCAGCCATGCTAAATTAACCTTTAATCCAAGGCTACAGGCCTGTTGTCCATTAGACAATGTGATGAGCACACTATCACCCTCTACATTGAGAGGTGCCCTCTGCTCTCATTTTACAGTGGCAGGTGAAGGTAGTGTTAGGAGTCTTGCCCAAGGACTCTTATTGGTATAGTGTAGGCTGCTTGTGAGATCACATCTGGCCCTAAAGGCTAGAAAGTATAAAGAATGAATAGATAATAAAATTAATATCAAGAATGTTTCAGTGGTGAAAAATCTCAAGTCAGATAAGGTGGGAAAAAAAAATCAATTGTAAAAAGACAATATTGTATTATTTAACATTTTTGTTTCCAAAATAATTGAAACATTGAGTAAAATATCTAAAAATACCTTTTTACCTTTTGGAATCTAGTTAACTATTAATTTTCTAAATTATTACTGTATATAATAAAAATTAATATGGCAAGTGACTCCAAACTTCTGAACGGTAGTCTATGTACACATTAAACTTTGTCACACACACACACACACACACACACACACACACAAAATATACACTTGATATCTGAAAACAAACTGTTATCAACCTTTCTGAGATGACTTCCACAATATACTCCTCCTCCAGAATTAACTTCTAATTTCTTTATCAACATCCCATTCTGTTCAGTCTGTTCACTTCAGCCTAATTCCCTCACAGACTCAACACCATGACCAGCCCTGTTTCAGTACTTTTTTAGCATAAGCCCACTGACAAATCTTCAATCAGACCCAGAGTCGCATAGAACCTACAAGCAGCCACTATAAAGGCAGGTTGAGGAGGGATCAGTGAAGGACTGTTTTTAGATGAACGCAAGGCTAGCCTCAGTGAGCTAATTAACTAGCAAGTTGTAATGCAAACTGCTTTCTTCGGAAGTTGTACATGTAACATACATTAACTTTGTGTCCAATTGCTTTGTCTGAAGCTTCTCGTCTAAAATGAGAACGCTTTTCATTGCTTTTCTGTTCTGTTTTATTGTAGCTGTGTAGGACTTGGCTTGGCATGCTAGCAGAGTAATGTAACAAATACAGCAGTCGTGTATAACAGATGGGCTACTTTGCTACAAGAAGCCCAAACTTAAATGTAGCAAATCAGATGTTAGTTTTGAAATATCATGTATGCCCTTAAAAATAAAGGCCCTTAAGTGATCCTAGCCATGTGTGTTTTAGGTAAAACAGGTATGGAACCTTCACGTTATGAAGAAGGTTCTTTAAACTTTAATTTGGTTCTTTCAAAATTCAAAAAAGAGAAAAAAAGGGGGCGGTCGTGGGCTGGAGGTCAAGGAACCATCCCTGTGACCGGAAAGTCGCCAGTTCGACCCCTCAGCTGATGGTCCATGACTGAACTGCCCTTGAGCAAGGCACCTAACCCCCAATTGCTCCCTCGGCGCCATGGATAGGGCTGCCCACTGCTCCGGGCAAGTTTTTAACTTGCATTTGCAAATCTGTTTTTTCAGAAATTATTCTTTACAGAGCTACGCTTTGAAAGGTTCTTCAGGGAAACCAAAGTGGTTGTTCCATGTTATCGCTGTTTTGGCACCTTTTTTTCAAGAAAATTTAAGTGTGTTCTGGCTTATAAACAGCTTTGTCCAACGTTGTTTCTGGTTTATACAGGAAATGGTGTCAGATCGCACTGATTTCTGGGTAGATTGGAAGTCTACATTTATGTTAACTCGATCTTTTGCCGCACAGTCATCTGAGCCAACACAGCCCTTAAAATGGTGTTGAGTCTTCACCAGAGGGAAAACGGCGAGCGCAAGTTGATAAGGCCATGTTCAAAACAGTATTGAAACAGAGTTGTTTTCCTCCTTGTCCCACTCAAAATGACCCACAATTGTGGAGTGGACTGACTTCTTTTAGCCTACAGCAACTAAAAAGTAGCTGATTAGTAATAAGGAGAAACAGGATGCTAGAGATTGTTCACTGAACAGGAACAGATTGTTTTCAATGTTTAATGCCAAAGATTCAACTGAACAGATGCTACAGTTCACCGTAGGTTACTACTGTATGAGTATCAAATCACACAACACTGACAGTGAATGTAAGAAATGAATAATGTGCTTTTTTCTTTTTTGGCCTTCTCCACATGTCAAGTGGCTGTGCATACACAACACTGCTATGCCCCCTTGTGGACACTGACTGTAACTGCTGAACATTTATCTGCACAGGAGGCACCCAGTTTCAGCTTGTTAAGTTAACTGATGAGCTCAGTTAGTTGTGTTGAATTCGGAGTACTGTGCCAACGATGGAGAAGGTCTTGTATCTGCTTTGTGTGTAGTCTGTATGGAATTGTATGTGAGCACTGGAGGCTATTATGAAAAGTTTACCAAGTACCATTACCATATTTGTAATCATGGAGAAGTCTTCTACTCTGTACCATTCACAAAGGGCTTTTTAGTACCATTCAGCAGTTTCATATGAAGTGAGATGCCAGTTCACTGTAACCTTGTATTGTAGATTGTTCTAACGTCAGATATGGTCTCTTATTGGCTCCTTTCGAACAAGCATTTATTTTGGTTCAATCTTGTACTTGCTGACACCAAACCTGGCCAACTTGCATCATAAAAGAAATTATAGTGCGCCTTTAAAACTGAGATACGTGCAATATCTGAAATCACATGCAGTTGCTGATGTGCCATTGCAGGAATGTTCAATCGGGAGTTGTACTACCAATAGAGACAATGCTGATCCTCACTACTGCAACATAAAGTTTGTCTGAGGACTGTAACAGCCTCTGCTCTTCTAAGAAGGTTTCACGCTAGAACATTGGAACATTGTTGTGAGGATTTGATTGCATACAGCCACAATAGCATTAGTGAGGTCATATTAAGATATTGGAGGATTAGTTTTGAATCAGACAAGCCCTTCCCAAAGGTATGAATGGAGCACCATTACTCCAGAGAGTCATACCTCAAATCACATGCAATTGTTTATGTACCACAGCAGTAACATTCAGTAAATAGTTGTACTACCAACAAAGGTGATGCTGGTCCTCACTACTGCAATGCAAAGTTTGTACAGTGATTTCATCCAAGGAATACATGATTGTTTTTCAGTCTGATCTCTGTCCACTCCATCAGCAGCATAGTGAGCATTAGAACAGACAGAAAAGTTAAGGCAATTAAAACTCTATTTGCTTCAAATGCCTGTCCATGCCTGAAAACTCCCCGGATGATTTTCTGTGACAAGGTTTTCGGACCCCATCACCACTCCATCCCTCCCTCTTAATCAGCCCCAACTGTCCTACCTCTACTCATCATATGGGGTTGGCAAAAGTCACCTAGTTCTCCAGGTCAAGTTCTCAGAGATCTCGCACTTCTTCTCATACAGCCTTTTTCTCATACTATAATGAATTGTTGAATGTGTGGTCCAAACTAATAAAGATCTCTTGTAATAGAAGTCAGTGGACTGGTGCTGAAGCAATAGCTTCTACTACAAGTGAGTCTTGATGTAATAACTGTCCATGGAAATCAGGTTTGCAGTATAGATGCAGCAGATAAAGATTAGTTTGAAAAACACTGGAGTATTACTTCAAGATTAAAGTTCAACTTTATTTTTTAAGGATTAATCTTTGCCCACTTTTATGCCTTTCATTGTGTCGGGGAAGTGTGCAAGGAAACATTCTGTGGTGAGAAGCAGTGTATCCAAAGATAGATTCTTAAAGGGAAGGTATTTATTTGTGTATGTATTTACGTTGTAAATGTATATGTACCTTATCACATCTGTTACATTGTTTTTTCCTGACATATTAAGAAGTTCTATTAGATCTGTTTACTATGAAATGTACACAGAAACGAGTTACGTTTCTGATAAACTTAGTACAGATCTACAGATGAAAAATGTCCCATGTATTGGCTCATTTCATAACTCATTATTCACAGCCACAATGCTGGTCTGCTTTAAGCTTTAACTCCTGATCAATGTAATTTACTCTGTACACTAAATGGACTGAACTCGCGGTCCATCCGAAGATAGAAATACAGATGACTTCAGTGTGAATCTGTGGACAAACCAAATAAAATGAAAAACAAAGCATAACATTGTCATTCATTTCTTTCATGCAACAAAACAGATCCTTTCTTTTTAGAGCTTTGAAAGCAAGAACTATATAAGAATCAGTTTCCTTTTGTCTGTTTCGTGAGCAGGATGGTGGGTAAGGTGGTAAATGGGCACCTTAAGGTGTTATTAAGAATCAGCATATACACTATATCCAAGGGATTGTAGACACCTGCTCATTACTAGGGCTGCAGTAACAGCCTCTTATTCTTCTAAGAATGATTTACAATAGATGTTGGAACATTTCTGTGAGGATTTGATTGCATTCAGCCACAAGTGAGGTCAGGTATGGATGTTGGATGATTAGTTCTGGATCACTCAAACTCGCCCCATATTGGATGATATTGGATGGAGCTCCAGCACTCCAGAGAACACAGTTCCACTACTCCACAGCTGTCTAGGTGATGGACCTCTGTGTGTGTGTGTGTGTGTGTACACAATAGAACACCTGTGCCACCTTAAAATAGCTGAATTTTGTAATTAGAAGGGGTGTCCGATACTTTTGAACAGGTACAAGCTATGCATGTAACTTCCTCGATTGTAGTTTTAAACTAGGACAGAGCAGCATTACAAAATCATGGATTATAATAACATATTGATTTACTTTTATTGCCAATGAAGTTTATAACATGCTAAAATTGGTTCAGAGAATTGCTTATCAAAGATCTTCAGTGATAAATCGCAACGGAAAAAGGAACCAACCATACCTTTGATGACTCCTGACGTCATCCTGTGCGTATTCAGAGAGCTTTTATTGGGTTTAATGTTCGGGATGGCAAAGAAAGACATGAATGTAGGACATACAAAGAGTAACTTAAGTTTCATCAATGCAATGTATTGAATTCCTTTGAATTATATCACATTATTTATGGATACATGCTAAGAATATGTACAAGAACTAGTACATCCTGTGGTATACATTTATTAGATACACCTGTTCAGTTGCTTGTTAACACAAATAGCTAATCAGACAATCACATGGCTGCAACTCAGTGCATTTAGGCATGTAGAGGTGGTCAAGACAACCTGCTGAAGTGCAGACCGAGCATCAGAACGGGGAAGAAAGGTGATTTAAGTGACTTTGAACATGGCGTGGTTGTATTTCAGAAACTGCTGTTCTGCTGGGATTTTCACGCAGAACCATCTCTAGGGTTCACAGAGAACGGTCCGAAAAAGAGGAAATATCCAGTGAGCGGCAGTGGATGTGAGAGGTCAGAGGAGAATGGGCAGACTGGTTTTAGAAAGATGATAGAAAGGCAACAGGAACTCAAATAACCAACCAAAATCTCTGAGGAATGTTTCCAACACCTTGTTGAAAGTAGAATTAAGGCAGTTCTGAAGGCAAAAGGGGGTCCAACCTTTTATTAGCAAAGTGTACCTAATAAAGTGGCTGGTGAGTGTATATTGAAATTATATAAAATTCTATGGTAATTTTTAACTATATCAATTCGTCCCTTTTAAATTGTAAGGTTCTGTCTGGGTTCTGAGCAGTTTTGCTTCAAACTTTTGAAGTTAAGCTTCAAAGATTTTGCATTAAAAATAACAAAATTGATACATGGATCACGGCTCTTTCATACATGAAAATGATACACACTAAATGTATGTAGAATTTCAAAATCCTATCAGATTTGTAAATGAGTTTTTAGAACAGGTCAACTGCAGAGAGAACCTTCTCATCCTAAGAAGTCACTTTCAGCTCGGAGTTATAAGGTTCTGTCTGACAAAACATGAAAAGCAAGAATTTAAAGGTACACAAGTAGTTTATACTCAATTTATTTTAAAACACAAAATTAGTGCTGTAGCAGGGTGTTTACATGTATCAGGACATTAATGCTTTCTATGCTTATTTTTATTACTTTTTTTTTACATTTATTTATAATATAAATTTTTTTAATGATAATTATTTCTTGTTTTAGGACAAATTATCCTTTTCTTATTAAAAAAAAGCATTGCAGATTAAGTATAAAGGTCAGTGCTAAATATTTTGTCCAGCGCAGAGGTCAATTTTAGGTAGGAACTATTAGTTTAAGTCCCCTTTAGGTTAGACAGCAACCAGTTACTGTAATAAACTGTCCCACCAAGTAAGCGTAGCTAGTTTTGTCTTTATTTGTCTCAATTCAATTCAATTCAATTCAACCATTCACTATTTAATTAACTTTAAAGCTTAATATTTACAAAAATTAAGACAGTAATACTTTTTAAAGAACTGTATGAAGGCAACATGCTTTCATAATTCATAAAGTTTTATAAACTTTTCTCACAGTCATTGAGCAGCATGGCCACATGACAAAGACTCAGAACCTGAATAGTCCTCTTGTGTGCATGTGAAGTGCTGATTAGCTCACAGACAGAACCTTAAAGAACTAAGTTAGAGTTTGACTTTGGAGACATAACCTTCGTGTTTTCTAGATAAAGAGATAAAAAATGAATAGAACTTTAAAAAACACCTCACCTAATGTTACGAAGCGGTCACAGAATAAGAATATGAGGATAACTCAATTTTGACAAAAATTTCAAGTGGACGAATCATTGAAGTCCTTTGGATTTTCAATTAACAAAGTTGATAAGGTGAAATATTGAATATATATCTTTATGCTGTTTTCATTAAATAGCTGTAAAAGTCAGTTTAGAAATCTGAAAAATAAAAAATAAGAATAATAAAAATAGTTAATAGTTTAGTTAATGACCTTCCCACAAATTTCTTATCAAATGTACTTTCAACATAGAACTTTAATTTGAAAGGGTTTTTTCAACATGAAATAATAATGACTAGAAAGTGTTTTGAAAAAGAATATCTGCTGACGTAAAACACATTTTAGGTTCTCCAATGAAGGTGATATTAAACATGACAGCACTGATGCTTACTATATGTGTAAAGCTTACTGCCAAAAAGTTATATCATGAAAAAAGATCTTGAAAGTGCTCTATAATGTGTTTTGGGATTAAATCTTTAATATAAAAACATAGGGGCTCCAAGAACTACGAGCAAAAGGTGTGTGGAAAAGTGCTGTGTTATCTTTAGTCTCAAAACAGGGTTAGAAAAAGAGTCAGGCCCCAGTAATTATTTGCTCTATGATGTTACGTATGTGTTATAAAGAAAGCCCTGGTTATTATTTAACCAGCAGACCATGGGCTGTTTTATTTCTAAACAGGTAAAATGACTGGTCAGCACTCATGACTCACCGTCTCGTGCTTTCATATTAGTGGTTCCGGTGCGAACTTTGACCACTGTAAGTGTATTGGGCCAGTCCCCTTATGCCCCTCCTTATGGGGGATAAAATGACTGTTTAGAGTTCTGCATATTACACACACTCTACACACCTTGACAACTGCATTCACCTGTGGACAGGTAAGAGCTGCCTACTTTTACTGAAGATGCAACTTTAGGGATAAACACCGAAACACTGAATAGAAACAGAATGAAAATGTATGAGGTTTAGCCTTGTACAGAAATAGTATATCAAACACCAAAACAGTGCTTAGAAACTCTATAATTATGATAAATATGTGAAATTTAACACAAAAATATATGCAACTGCTGTAGTTCCCATATGTGTGTGAAATTTTACACTGAAACATGTAGAAATGCTTAAATTCTAAAGAACATTTAAAAACATAACATTGTACTGGAACACTATTTTTGTGAAAATGTGCAACACTGAAACAAATAATATACCAATACTGTAATTGTAGTAATTTTAATTATTATTTAATATTGATACATTGTACAGAAACAATATAATCATGATAAACATTATTATGATAGACACTGAACTTTGCATAGAAACACTGTAGTTACAATAAATAGATGGAATTTTATAGACATTATATAGAACCTCTATAGTTTAAGTCATTTTACAGAAACATTGTAAAGAAGCACTTTAGCTGGTTTTACGATAAATGTGCGAAATGTACAAATGAAACATTTCATAAAACTCTAAACATAGTCAATTCAATAGAGTCTAAGCCGGTCTGTTGAACTGAAATATATGGGGCAAGTTTTCTCAACCCAGATTAAGCCTAAATCTAGACTGAAAAGAATTTTTAAAGGCGATTCCTTGTCGATACTAAAATAGTCTGAGATTAGGTTGGCAGGAACCAGCACATGATGTACATTACAGTTAAACTTCAGTATTTACTTAATACTTTTAAAATGCAGTAAGACATTTAAATTCTGCCAACTGTTCTATATTTTAAACAACCAGGTAACCTTTGTAGACACCTTTGTTGCGTTTTGCCTAAAATATGCATTCCCCTAAAACAATGTCATGATTAATACCACAGTTGTCAGACCTAAAGATCACAGACTAATACTGTGTAATGTGACCCTATCTGTGTTAAAATTCTTATGCGTTATATAATTTTCAGTTTTATAGTTTTAATGTTTGATGGTAAAGTGTTCGCTGGCTGTATATTTTCTCTATAAGAAGTTGTTAACTTGCCTTTATGTGGGTAATAAGGAAATCTTGCCTTGGTCTATCCATTCTGAATCATCGCCTCTTCTACATCTCTCCACACCCTAAAAATTAAAGGTACTAAATAGGGCGATGCCATAGCAGGACTGCTTGTGGCTCCTCATAGACATTTTAGTGGATGGTTCTTTAAAAGAGCAAACGAGCAGTGTGATTGTGAAGATTACTGAAAGAACGTCTACATAACGTAAATGTTATGCACTAATTAAAGGTTTTGCCTAGAACTGAACATCCAAGTCCATTAAGAAACCATTTTCCATTTCGTATCGCTCTTATCAGTGTGATTCATCAATTCTTTGTTATTTACCGTGTGTAAAGAGGAAGTTCTGCTGGTGCGACCCTACGCTGCTTTGGGCGACATCATTCTAAAGTAAATGTTAAAGTAAAGTGATCTGATTTTGTGGGATAATAAATGATTTAGCTACAGTAATGTATTTGAACAAGCCAGATGAAGGGAAAGAATAAAATAAGTCATGCCTAACTGGCATTGTAACAGGGAAACGAAAAGCTGGGACAGAGAGGTTTTAAACCACGATTGCTAACATTCATCTAGTACTAGATAGCAACTTATAATGCTGAAAGAGAAACAAAAATGCTCCGTCTACAAGTCAGACACTTAAGTGGCCCTTAAGTTACAGCCAGTCCATTAAGTGGCCAGTTGATCCATCATCAACACAGCTCTGTGTTAAAACCAAAAGAAGGAACAACTTCTACCTCACTAGTCTTGTCACACTTATGTTAGCCACACTTTCTAACTATAAGCAGAAAGTCTGGTGGCTTTCATCACTCATCCCTATCATCACACAGCGTGGCCAAAATCTTCCTGCTCTAACAGGAAGGGGCTGTTTAACTGGCCTACAAAGTGGCATACTATTGATCAAATAAGCCATTCTTTTTTCATGATGAATGAGTGCAGGCAGATTTTCACATCTGTGCTACAACAAAAGCACAGCCACAGGAAACAAATGTAAATCTGTCCACACATATATATATATATATATATATATATATATATAATTTCTGCTTCAAATAAAACACCCAAATAACTTTCAAAGATGTGATGCCACACTGTTCTTCAGAAATAGAAACTTCACTTAAAAGTATAAAAGTAAAGTTTTAAAATAACAAATAACAAACAAATTTATACATTATCTGGAATTAAGCTGACTCTTTGCTGCTGGTGCCAGCCAGCATTTAGCACAATTAACAAAACATGCTCCCATTAAATGGATGAAACCCAGTGCACTTGAATTCTGTGTGTTTCTGTGACGGTTTGAAAGTTCAACTTTTAATACTACAGGGACTAATGTACTAGAGCAATGTGTCAAAAGTTGACACTTTTCATCAATACATTTTCATTTATACAATGTGGTAAATTATTCAACACTCTATCAACACTTTCATTTCAATAGGATCCCAATACCCCAACATATTCTGCTTAAAAGTAAATCAAATTGCATGCTAGTATGGCTCAGATGCACAGAACATTTAATATTTTAATAAATTTGTATCAATGAAACACTATTTAGTCATTTTAAAAAAGGTTAATTAAACTGCATGAATTCCAATTTTTTTTTTCTGGACTTCATCAAATAAACAATGGATTTCAATATTCTGGAAGTCAATATTCTGGTGTTGTGAGGTACTAAAGCTTTGAAGTGAAATACAATCAAAATATGAAGACGATGCCTGTGGGATTTGTTTATGATAGACTAAACTATAAATACAAAGCTCACCATTAATGGAAACATCACCTAGAAGCTAATTTACTTGGATAGCCTCGGGATAAAGAGCTCAAAATAACTGAGCTGCTCACAGTAATTCAATTAGATCACGATTCCTTAGGAAACAAATAAGTGTCTTGTGAAATCTTGAAAACAATTAAATCCAAGTAGGTACAATTCAGTTTTACTTTTAAAAATACACTGAACATACACGTGTTTGTAGGAATAAATTTTACATATAAATAAATAAACAAAAAAAGCACAAAGAGTTATGCATGTTTCACGCATATCAGCATGTTTAGAAGTGCCATACTTAAATAAAACCAAAGTAATATTTCACCTAGAGCACCACTCAGGGCATCAGTAAACCCCCCCACTGCAATCTTGTACTCTGCTTTTACCAGAAATAGGAACTCAAATGCAAATTTCTTCCTCCTGTTAGCAAATGGACTCAAAGTCCATCGGCTCTTTTATGGTTCGTGGGATGTAATTGCCAAGTGCTTTTTACTTGCTTATGACAGTAATGGGGATGATAAGGATGTAGTGCTCAGAAACCATAAAATCAGGTGATATGAGGAGAACTGCACATCAGGTTAGATGTAACTAGACCCCAGTTTGTGCTTTACAGTGTCTCAATCTAATGCTCTAGCCATACGCTAATGTGTTGGCCCAAGCTAACATGATACAATATGATATGCTGTCCATTACCTCCCTGCTAGTGTACACTGCTGATCCTCCAAAGCATGTTTGGTTTCTGAAGATAGCTTCTTTAGTTTTGCACTGGGCACTGGACACAAGGCTAACAAGTAATGCAAGCCTAAGAAAGCTGCTAGTGTCGTAACAAACCGCATGCCTAAATCATCACAGTTTGCTTCAAACCACACTGAGTTCGTAAGAAACGTCAAACAGACTTAAGTGGTTTCCAACACTGCAGGACATACAGTTATCTATAAACTGGAACAAAAGAACAGACAAAATTCAGGTTTTAAGACTGCTGCTCTGACTATTACTGTTCAATTATTAATCTTAAGGTTTAGTGTCCTCGCATGTAATGTGTCCTAACCTTAACATGTCAGATTGACTGCTCTACTGACAGCTTGCAGAACAGTAGCACTAATGATGTGTGCAACTGTACCATGTGCTACTGAGCAACTCTCAGTTATCAGCAGAGGTGATAAGATGGTCCAGATGCGTCCATCGCTATGAAGAATTTACAAACACTGCTGTAGTTATTTCTTGTGTTGTTTAAGGGCTGTTATTACAGAGCATGGCATGGACTTTCGGCTGAGTCATTGATCACTATTGATTTGTCACTGGTTGAATGTAAAAGACTGAAGTTACAAAATTGTGTCCTTGGCTTGAAAGTGAAAGAGCTTGCTTTAATTTCTTAACCAAAAAAATTGTTAAATACGTGGATTAAGTGGTGCATGAAGAGGATAAATTAGATTTAGAGAAAAATACACCAAAGCAAAAAAAGAACTCGTGAAACAGAATCAGCAGGAATAAAGCCGTATTATAGTGCACGCATGACTGTGCGGGCTTCGTCCAACACATCCTGACAGAGTGCTATCAGGTCAAACCAAGTTTCAAAAGTGCTGTGGATGGTAGATCTTCCAGAGAATGTGCTTCACAGTGTATGAGTACAAAAGTACTCAAACTCTGAGGGTCTGTATGTGAGCCCACTCTTCAATTCATCACTCTTAGAGCTACACAGCTTACATCTGAGATTCACAGTACGCTAGTTACCGGCAAAAATCATTCAACCTAATGGAAAACCGTAGCTATCTGTTCAGAGTATCTAGTTTAAAGTGCCACTCTACGGGGCTGGAGTATGTTGTTGTAGCTAATCGAAACTAGTCAGGTGTACTGACTAACAAGTCTACTGACTAAGTTTGTGTTTGGAACAGAAAGTCTTTTAGCAGCGCATGTAAAACAGGGTTAATATTTCACTAAAGAATCACAAGTTAGAACGTCAATTGGCAGCGAATAAGAAATGTTATTTAAACATGTGGAGCAGTGATCTCAACAACTTCAGAGTACCTGCAGACTAATAGCTAGCTAATAGAAACTAGTCAGGTTGGAATAACAACAAAATCTGCCACCATGTGGCCGTTGGCTTAATTACACGATAAAAAATGGACCTGATTTATCGGACCAGTGTGAACTTTTACATGCATACAAGATAACTATCACCTTTGACTACGCTATGATTTCTTATTAGTTGAAGTGGTTCAACACTGTTATGGGTGCAGCATGGATAAGACAATTCTTAGCAATTACAGAAAGTCTTGAGATTAATAACTCAATAATAAGGGGGAGTGCCTAAACTTTTGCACACAAATCTATATATGTAATTATCAAAATAATACTACTAAAATAGCATAATAACATAGTATAAATAGCAATACTTTTATTAAGGTTCTATTAATATTTTTCTTTTCAATTACTGTATCAATTTATTCTAAACATCTCTTGTGGATCGTATTATTTAATTGACTCTTGAATAAAGGGCGCATTATAAACAAAACGTATTTTAAAAATGATAATAATACTCCTGTAGTAAAGAGAGAAAGAAAATAAAGGCAAATGCACTGAAACAAGCTTACTGACTAACCATGTTTGTGTTTGGAACAGAAAGGCCTTTAGCATCCGTGTGCGTGTAAAACGGGGTTAATATTTCACCATTTCTCTCGCAATGCCTATGAGTATCATGTTGACAGTCTTTGCACTAGTTACAGCTTTCAGCCAGTGTTAACAAAAGATGTGATTAAGAGGAAGTGGTGCGCTGAGGGGAACAGCAGTGCTGGCCTGTGGTGTACTTGGTCATAAAGTGTATACGCATGTCTAACCATCTAAAATTCCTTTTCTCTTTGTAGGACAAAAAGAAAAATCTGCCAAAATGTGCTGCGCAGGCTTTCTGAAAATAATGATGTTCATCTTCAATGGCTTGATCTTCGTAAGTCAAATTCTTTTCCTTATTCCATTTACAGTCTAATGATAACAAACTAATCTCAGCTAGTCTTGATCTTTAGATTTACTGATCTACTAGATCTAAAGGAAGAAAGAAACAATGAGGTAATAAAGACTAATAAACACTTCATAGGGATCTTTCAGCTGCATATCTTAAAATAGAAGTAATAATAGCAGTAAAAAGTTTGTAATAGTACTAATAAAAAATGTTGGCATGACAGACCTCAAAATGAAACCTATCATAGCAGCATAACTACTGTAGGCAGTAAACTGAAAAGAAACATACTGATGCTGTAATATTTAAGTAATAATTAAGTATTGTTAATAATTAAGTATTGTTTGCAATATATTGTGCTCCACTTGTATATCACATTTTATTGTATTGCACTGTGTTTTGTAGTTTACCTTATTGTTGAATGCACTGTGTATTGTAGTTTATTGTATTGTACTGCATGGTGCTGCATGGCACAGAGTTCTGTGTTCAACTCTGTTCCTTTTTCTCTCAGTATCTACACTGACTTTTGTTTCTAGCAGTATCTGAGCTCAGGACTGTCTTTTTCTTTAACCTATGGGTAACTAGCAAAGATACTTTCTCTAGATAGACATAACATACTGGACAAGAGCGTCTGCTAAATGCTGAATATGTAAATGTAAAATGTAACATATTCAAACATTCAACTGCCTTTTTACGGCATTTGAAAACACGAATCGACCAACAGCAACTGTTCAAAATCAGCTGGAATAAAATCTTGTTAAATTAACATACTTTCAAAGTTATGTTTTTTCTACTCACGTAAAGCTGTCAACTCAGAGGTTCATAGTTTTGTTAATAATAGGGTATTTTATCACAGCAGGAGCACGTTTGAATAATGTCAATGTGTTACCATTTTCAGTCCATATTCTTGTTAGTCACTGTACTAAAAGCACACCTGAATATTTCCCAAGCTTTCTTATCTCAGCTCAGTGTTGAATGGCTACATTTAATCTCTGTATATGAAGTGCAATTATAACACGCCAGAGGCCTTTTATAGACCCAAAAGGTCATGTGTGCCACATGATGATTTTAACTTTAACTGACCTCAGACCAGTTTTAACAGTCTTTGTATTGGGTAGAGTAAAGGTAAAGGTGAATAGGAACTGGTTTTAAATCAGTACCAAAAGGTATAACGTCAATGCAACTCAGGTAGCACAAGCAGGATATCTTATCTGTGTGAAACTATGACTCACACCCTTTATCAGACATGCGTACGTTTATAAGATAAGATTACAGTATTTCATCTACATGTACAGTCGACAGACTGCAGAGACGTCTATATAAAAAAACAGCAATAACTAAAATGCTTCAAAGCCATCAGAGGGGAGTCTGAGTGAAGACTAAGACCTGGACACATTGAGTCAGAGTGAAGACTAAGACTGGGACACATTGAGTCTGAGTCAAGACTAAGATTTTGCAGTAGTTGAAACCAGCCAAAACCAAGGCTGAGATTGTGGGGCAGACGTGGGCTGGAGGTTAGGGATCTGGCCCTGTGACCGGAAGGTTGCCGGGTTCGATCCCCAGGGCTGACAGTCCATGACTGAGGTGTCCTTGAGCAAGGCACCTAACCCCCGATTGCCGTGGATCAGGCTGCCCACCGCTCTGGGCAAGTGTGCTCACTGCCCCAAAGTGTGTGTGTTCACTAGGTTGCATGCATGTGGGTGTTTAACTGCACGGGTGGGTTAAATGCGGCGGTCTAATTCCACAGTTGGCAAAAATGGTTCTCAATTACTGTCGTAGTGTAAATACAGGGACTTATTGAATTTAATGACCTTACAATTAACAGTAAGTTGCACAGGACTCTTATTATGATAGCACTGGTGTTTCTGCTGAACGCAAGTGTAGTTTTTACTGCATTCTCAGCAGATTAGTTTGATAATTCTGTTCATTAAATGTGTTTTCTAATCATGATACAGCTGCCTCTTCCACGAGGTTATAATAACCAGTCATTATACGCTCTATTTCACAAATTATTATGTGACTATTACATGATAATATCATTTATTATCTCCATTATGGTTGACCTGTTGTAAATAAATGGCACACATTA
>NC_051222.1:26457693-26505193 GCF_015220715.1 Pygocentrus nattereri | reverse complement strand
GTTCCAGAGTTCTCCTCGGTGTCCCTCGACGTCACATGGATGTGTTTAATTCCATCAGCAGCATGTCTGATTGAATATAATGAAGCACTGTTTAGCCAAACCAGGTGTTGGATGATGGGCAAAATTAATAAAGGGCTCTCATGAGGAGACATTCGGAAATGGTCACAGGACCACAATAATATGCATACTATCACTACTTGTTGCAAATACGACTACATGTATTTATGTGTTTTCTGAGCAAGTACATGCTTACTGTGATAACGTTAACTTATGAAGTTGTGAGGGATTTTTTCCCTCTTTAATCCTCACTTCCTGCTTTGTCTGTTATTCTCTTATTTCCCAGATTGCTGCAATGGTTGTCTCTATGGTCCTGTACAATAACGTGGGAAAATAACGTCAAAGGCTGCGGCTGCACCAAAACCTATGCACTTCATCACTGTACTACACTGAAAAAACAATGCACTGAATTTACTTGATTCAAAAGTGCACATCACTTCCATATGAATGTAGTATACTACATCACCACAATTGCTGGCAAGTGTAAATAAATGTAAAGACTGTGTTGATACATAGAAATATGTGGATGTACCCGTTTGAAGCAAATAAGCTCAATGCATGACTTCTTCAGTTCACTGATACCACCACCTGCTGGAGGTGCTTCAGCCAAACATTCTAATGTGGCTGATAATGAATGCGAGCATATGAGAGCTCTCATTTCTGTAACATCATGTAGAACTTACTAGCTGTTACTTGTTCATTAGCAACATTAGCACTGTTTGATGAAGTACCTTATTCAAAATAACATTATGACACACACTGTTTTGACTCCAGTCTGGTCTTCATTCCAAACGTCTGCCTTTTGGATTCAACCAATGATGAAGCAAAGTGCCTTGACCAGTTCTATTACTGGAAATGATAGGCTATGTAGCTGCAGTACATCATTACAGTCCTGAGCAAACCTTTCAGTGTCTTACACGGAGAGAGTCTTGAAGATAAAATAAATCACCCATTTATTGCATTTTCATGTTGATTAGGTCAACACTCATCTTTTTGTAAATGAAGAGAATGAAGAATATAAGTTTAGGCACTTCTGCCTGAGGTCTTTCTATATTTTAAAGACCCCAAGGCAACATTAAGTGGAGTCGATTACTGCATGACAGACTCGCAGTGTGCTTTACTTTAATGTAAAACTTTCTTGATTAGACTTTTTCATGTAATAGAATGTACTGCACATATTTTCCATTGTTTATGCCATTATTGATATTGAACTGTAAGGAAATGTTTGTGTTGTGTGAAATTAAATTAAAGATTTATTAAGGTGCTTGTCTTGTTTTCTGTCATGACCTTTTTTTTGTCTGTTAGGCCCAAGAGATCTAATTTGAAGTAGCAGTGACAGACTTGTATCTATAAAGCTACAGACAGCTTACTTTTGTAGAAAGAGGGTCTGGCCTACCTTAATGGGACACAGGCCAAAATGCTAAATTTAAGCATCTGTAGTAAACCTGCTAACAAGCCTCTTACATCAGTTTACGTAATAGTCTCTAAAGTAAGATTTCCTGTTTAAAGACTAGGAAGTTGAAAATACTAGAGAATACAGGTGGCTTGGTGTGGATGCCTGTGCTTCGGTTATTTATTTTTTTGCTAGCTGGCTGAATTGCTCCTTAATAAAGGAAAAGGTTTGACTGATTTTGAGGTGCTGTGTCACCAGTGCTATCTAGCATCACATGTGTATTTGTAAGCCTCCAGATCAAGGGCAGCAGTAAGGATCGTAAAGACCTGTAGGCATTCTCAGTGACTGTGTTATGTATTTGCGTGATGCATGTTGGGTATTGTAGTGAAAGACCACAGATGGAGGAAAACATGAAAATGACAAAATCATGAATTCTGCCAAACCAATGAGGATGAGAGGTGACATGCTGCACGACAGAATACAGCACATCACGATAAATTACATATAAAACAGCAGTTTAGGCCGGAATGCCCCTGTGATGAGGCTACCTGTTGCACTTATTTTCAGTTTTAATTGATTTCTTTCCTCACAGTTTCTTACATTTCCCAACTATGGCTTCAGTGAAAAACCCTTCGCTAGTTCTTTGACCTCTCACCTCTGTTTGACCTCTGTTTAACCGTTAGATCATCACTTCTCAGTCCTGGTCCTGGAGCAGCCAAGCACTGCACTGCATTTGAGCGTTCCCACTCTAACACACCTGACTCAATTTATTAGCTAATTAAAACGATTCATGGAAACCTTATTAATCCCCAAGGAGGTTGCAGTTTTACAGTAGTGGCAAGAAGCACCCTGCAGACCTTTGTCCATCCAGAGTTTCCTCTGTAATTAATAGAGACTTCAACTCACTCCAAAGGTGTTGGATGGAGCTCACTCTTCCACAGCTCAGTGCTGGGGGCTTTATACCCCTCTAGCAGACACTTGGCATTGGACATGGTGATGGCATGCGTGGCTGCACTAGAGTGTCCCATTCTATTGGCAGTTACTGACACCTGTGTCAGTCATGGTGCACCTCAAGATAGCTGAATTGACTAATTTCAAGGAGTGACTGGATACTTTTAGACATAAAGCACGGTGTAAACTGGTTTCTTCTCTGACTTGGCCATCCTACTACTCTGCCTTAAGGGCATTTTGAACTTTGTCTTGACATGTAAAGCTGGAATTTACACTTTTGCTTAAAAATCCACAGGAGAAACGCTCAGCCTGGGAAACCAACATTTCTGTTTTTCTTTTTGCAGAAGTCGACGGAGGAGGCTTGAGGTTTGTGGAAGGAAATAACACTCAAACCACTTCTCAGTCACCAATGACTGAGCTTTAAATACTCAACCATCTGACGCAACTTTTTACTATTTCCTTGTGAGGAGGGCTTATGCGTGCATGTTTTCATATATATATGCATGCATACATACATATATACATACATACATACACAAGTGTACGTGTGTTTATGTGCATCTTTGTTTGTGTCATTGTTTGTATTATTCATTTCGTTACATTGCATGACAACATTCAAAAAAGCGTAAGAGGAAGTGGCTGGATCATCCTTAATACATATGCACTGCACAAGGGGGACATGACATAGTTCAGTTACTTTCAGTGTGTTTTGAATACCAGCAGTCGGTCTATTCACTGTCGGGCTTTTTCAGGAATAACTAGGGGAAACAAAACACCATCAAGATGTGGATACTGAAAGTAATTATGTGTATCTTCAATGGTGTGATATTTGTAAGTAACAGTTTTCTTTACATCTTTTACACAATAACAACACTGATTATAATTCCAGAACTATAGAGACTGTGCTAACTTTGTCACATGAGATCTACAGGGTTAAATTTGTGACTAGATCTATAGCGCTGAAGCATATTTTATCATGTTAGCCCTATGAATTAATAATAATAAGACAGATCCACATACAGAAGAACAATGAACATTCAAAATAATCCATGCGTAAATGGTTCTTCATATGGTCAAATAGTTCTTCTCTATGATGGAAAATCAGTTTTTCTTTAAAGACCCCATTTAAAAAAATGGTTCTACATAGCACCAAGAAGGGTTTCACTATGTTATGACTCAAGGATCCTTTTACAGTACTATATGAAATCTTTTTGGTGTGTTATTAATAAAATTCAATCAATAAAGTTAATAATGCTACCTCATGCTTACTGAGTGCTGCTACGCAGTACCAAAAGAATGTCTTACTAATCTGATGTAGTTTTAACTGGATGTTTTTCCCACTTAAAATTACACTAAAGAGAATGTTATACAGCATTATAAATGCTAACCATATATATTTTAACTAACACATAGAATAAATTTACTATTTATTTACTTTCCTTTAGTATTCATATAGTTTAACTGCACGTTTAAACCAATCTGAATGACATATCAATTGGCATTTAGTACAGTTATCTAAGGTCTTGTTATCTTGCAGTATCATTATAACTAAGAGTCAACATTGTTGGGTTCAATATCTGTGTATTGTATAGACTAGGACTGGACAATAATGATACTTATGGTTATTGTGATAACATTACACTTTTGCAATGTTTGTGAATATCGTCAGTAAAACTGACCTACTGCATGTTTCATTAGATGGAGAAAAAATTAGTCCTGTTTAATGGAATTTAGTTCAGTGCGGTTTGTGAAACAGTACATAAAAATCATTGTATTCATAGTTTTTGATAGTATTTTTTTAATTTAGCACTACTAAAACTAAATATTATGATGCATATTGTGTATCAAGAAAACGTGTTGAAGTATCATAATGTTATTTTTTGCCGTATCGACGATCCCTTGTGTAGATAGCACATTACCCAACACTTTTCCAGAAGGCATTTCTCACTAAAGCTGGATGACTTGAGCCCAAAGTGAGACCATCCTATTGGGCAAGCTTGAGGTTTGACTTAAGTTATCCAGATAACTTAGAAATCTTGCATATACAATATCTTTTGGTGTAAACCTCACATAATGGAAGGCTCTAGTGAGTTTGACCTGAGGCTAGTGCTGGGTGATACCTACTGTACCAGCATTATTGCTGCAATTTTAGAATTATTTTGAGATGAAGTTGTTAGATAATGAGTGCTATTTATATATAAGATTAATATTACTTTGAAAGAATGGTTAAAATTGTATAGGTTTCCTTTCTGGAAACATGTTTGTTACCCATCATCAATGGACTAAATTGATGGTAGAACAGCTGTTGTGATTATTACTAGTGATAAATGAAATGATGACCTGAATGTTGGTTGATCGTATTGGATTTTCCCACTATTTTATAAAAGGTTTCAGCCTTTTGAAGTCATGTTTCACGTGATTCTACCACAGTTAAGGGAATTTCACTCACAATGTTTCATTCGATTTGTCACCATTTGCTTAATTTTTGTGAAGCACTGCTTCTTCCCTATTTCACTTCTGCCTTCTAATATGTTTTTGCTGTTTTTGGTCTGTCTCTGTCTAGATGGCTGGTGGAGCAGCTGTGCTTTTAGGGATTTTGGTTGAAATGAACAGCAAGTATCTGCGAACTGTCTTAAATCAAATCAAAGACTCTCCCCCAGCGCTGGCGCAGGTGGGTAACGTGGGCTACCTGCTGATCGCAGTAGGGGCCGTCCTGGCCATCATAGGCTTTCTGGGCTGCTGTGGAGCCTTATGCGAAAGCAAGTGTATGCTGCTGACAGTAAGTGACCTTTGATCTTTGACCATGGACTTTAGAGTTGAAATAGAACTATGAACTCAATGTGTATGCTTTCAGATTTAATTTGAGGGTATTTACACCCAAATTGGGTGAACAATGTAGAAACAATAATGATTTTCATGCTTAAAATCATTGTCATAATGTCATCATGCTGTGGTAGGCTAATCAAAGTAACAATAACTTCATCATCCAAAAACTGTTGGACTTGACTGTAGTAAAAGTATATTTGCTGTCCAAAACAATCAGTGAACCTACATGTGTCCTCTGCATTTTTATATATAAAGTTGACAGTAATTAACCTTCTGAAAAGGCCTAATGATTTGTCAGTTTAATTTGATACAATCATCATGCTTGTTACATTTAAACTCTGCAACAAACATTTTATTGTCCATTTTATTCATTAAAGTTTGCCTGGAAACAAAAGTGTTAAATTTATAAAACCAAGTTGAATTTATTTTCTTTTGTGGCATCTAGGTAGATAGAGCCAAGCTGACAGTCCCATTGGTTAGGACTTCAGGGGCTGAGCTGAAGGCCTAAAACCTTAGATTAAGAGGAATCAACAAATCACCTTTAGATTTTCAGTGGATGGGTCTAATTTTCTGTCTAGGTCTTCTGGAAGTCCTTGATAGATCACAGACAGAGTATGAGTGGTAGCCTGACCAGTGCATTTCAATCAGTTGTTAGAAATGGAAACCAGCTCTATGTCAGGACGCTTTACTGTAAAACTGCAACATACACCATATGGACAAAAGTATTGAGACACCTACACATTAAACCTACTGCAGCTTTTATGACATCCCATTCTAAATCCATAGGTCATTAATATGGAGTTGGCCTCCCTTTGTAGTTATAATAGCTTTCACTCTTTTGGTAAGCTTTTATTGAGATTCCCGAAACTGTTCCCAAAAGTAGGAAAGCATAGAATTGTCCAAAATGTCTTGGTCTGCTGAAGCATTAAGATTTCCCTTCACTGTAACCTTGGGGCCTAGGCCAATCCTGAAAACAACCCCATAGCATTATCTCTCCTCCAGTAAACTTTACAGTTGGCACAATGCAGTCAGGTAGGTGACATTCTCTTGGCATTCACCAAACCTAGACTCATCTATCAGACTGCCAGATAGAGAAGTGTTATTTGTCATTACACCGAATACGTTTTCACTGATCCAGAGTCCAGTGGTGGCCTGGTTTATGCAACTCTATGTGACGCTTGCCACTGTGCTTGGTGATGTGAGGCTTGCATGCAGGTACTCGGACACGGAAATCTGTGCCATGTAACTCCGAACACACAGTTTTTGTGCTGTTGTTAGTGCCAGAGGAGATTTGGATCTTTGCAGTAATTAAGTCAGCAGAGTTGGCAACTTTTATGCACTATGCACCTCAAGAGAAAAGGTGACCCACTCTTTTCAAACTCACTGTGGAATAACTAGGAGGGAAGAAATTTTGCAAACTGACTTGCTGCAACAGTGGGATCCTATTATAGTACCACACACAAATTCAGTGAGCTCTCTAAAATGACCCATTCTTTCACAAATGTTTGTAACACACTGCATGTCGGCACACTGCATGTCTAGGTGCTTGATTTTATACGCCTGCACAAACGAGACTGAATGGAACGCCTGAATTAAGAGGTGGGTTCTAATACTTTTGTCCATACAGCGTATAAGAGGTATTGTAGCATATGTGCACAGAAGAAGCCTGGGTAAATGACAGTTTGTTCCTATGACTAAGCTTTATTTAGAACTGACGCAGCAATCAGAGTAAAAGAGAACATTTTGCTCTTATTTCCAAATGGAGATAACATGTTCTTTAAGCCTAGCATCACATATTTGAACATACAACTGAAAACCTTTAAAGACTGTTTTAATAACTAAATACAGGCCAGTTAAGCATGCACAAGGCATCATGGGAACCAATGTTGCAATATGTTGATGCGTGTTCCAGAGTTAAAATAAAACATGGAATATCTTTTACGAGCTTTAAATGTCTGTATGTTATCTAGACTGGCCAAAAAAATTCACATGAATCACAGTTAGCTTAACGCTAACCTCCTACTAGGATTCCATATTGGCACTAGTAGAAATGAACCTTTTCGTAAAGGTTGGTTTTGGTATGAATTGAAAGACCAGCTCTTAAAAGTCATGGCTAACCTATTGATAATTTACTGAGATGTAATGGTAATAAAACCCAGGTACTAAATACTGCTCTATTTAAAATGCCGTTTCCTTCACATGTTCTTTCAGTTCTTCGTCATCATCCTCATTGTCTTCCTCGCTGAGGTGGTCGCAGCAGTAATCATTTTGCTTTTCCAGTCTACGGTAAGAGCAAGACATAGGGTTGCAATAGGACAAAGCACTATTACTGCTCTACGTTCTTTCATCCCTTCATTCTCCCATAGAAAACCAACTGATTTTCAACAAAGAGCATACACACATTTTCTAAGCCTTTTGTCCTTCTGGGTCATGGGGGGTGGTGGTGCTGGAGCCTATTCCAGCGGTCACTGGGCGCAAGGCAGGACGAAGAGCCACGCTTGAAATGAACAGCAAGTATCTGCAGGGAGCATCTGCTAGAATATCTTACTGTAACATGTTACTCAGCTGATAGCTCTGAAGACAGTACTAGCCCTCTATATCCTCTAAACCCACCCTACTATCCTTTCTTGCCATCACTTCATAGAAATTCATTCACTTTGCTACTCAAATGATGAGCTTCAACTACCAGATAGTAAACACAGAATGACCCACAGAATAAGACTACATTTCCTACCAGGTGCACTCAAAATATACACTATATGTCCAAAAGTGTCCAGACACCCCTCCTAATCAGTGGAATTAACTACTTCAATGTACACTGATTGCTGAGACACTCAATTGTGCAAACTCAATTTGTAAAATCTCCATAGAAAAGCACTGATCAATAGAATGGGACACCCTGGAGCAGTGGCACATGAGCACAAGGTCACTATGCCCAACGTCACGCATCAGTTAGAAGGGTATAAAGCCCCCCAGCATTGGGCTGTGCAGCGGTGAAACTGTGTTCCTTAGACTGATGGAGTTCATCTAATACCTTTGGGATGAGTTGGAGTGATCCTGAACTAATCATCCATCATCAGTACCTGACCTTACTAATGCTCTTGTTGCTGAATGCAATCAGATCCTCACAGCAATATTCTAACATCTAGTGTAATGCCTTCTCAAAAGAGTAGAGGCTGATACTGCAGCAATACCCTATTAACAACTTTGCTTACAGAAGAAACTCTGGATAAGAAGACGTCTACAAACTTCTGGACATAAAGTTTACCTTAATACTTAAACCTACACTCTTAAAAAAGATGGTTCTTTATCAAATGGAATGGTTCTATGTAGTATCATGCATTCTACATAGAACCATTTTATGCTTAAATGATTCTTTTCATGGTGAAATGTTCTTCAGACTGATGGACAATGTGTTGTATATGGATCTATAAAGCACCAAAAACCGTTTTACGATTGTTATGGTGTCAAGCTTGTAACAGTAGAAGAACCCCTTCAGTTCTACATAGAACCATATGAAGAATGTTTACCATGCAGTGAATCATTTAAGCATGAAATGGTTCTGTACAGAGCTTGTGGTGCTAAATAGAACCATTATATCTACTCAAGATCCCTTGAACAACCACATTTTGTGTCCATACACAACTTCAAACAGCACTTAAATTACAATACTGAAACCACAGCCGGCCTGTATTTGTATTATTATTCATACCAAATAACTTTCGTTTTCCCTTTGTTTTAACTTTTCTTTGTTTGAAAAGGTAACAGAAGAACGCTATGTTCACTAACTAGAATATCTAGAATATTCCCTTTTTTCTTTTTTCTTCAGCAAAACACCAAATGTTTAATGAATTCGTCACTTATTGACAAGGAAAAGAATGAGGAAAGACGTCTGAGCTATTGTGAGATGTTTACTTCCTGTTTTTGAAATGCATCTGCCCTACCACATTTACTGAGAACACATTTCTTGATTCTAAAAATAAAGAAGTGCTTGACTGAGCCCTGCTGACCAGCAATTCAGCCAATTGTACAGCACATGGAAATTTATAAAACCCCCACATTTGTGAAGTCCCCAGAATGTTCTCATCATTGATATTTAAAAAACTGGCAGGTGGTTCCCACTGATCCATTCTTGTAAAGGTCAAGTAGCCACAAATGTTATATAATTAGAGACCTTTTTAGATACATGAAATTGCTTGTAATGGTAATCGCTCGAAGCTCATTTCCAAGAGTTGATGAAGAGCTCCATCTACTGTCAGACACAGAAATGGGTTATCAATTATTATAATAATAATACAACTGGTATCTTTGTAGGGCTATCACTACTAATTATATTGGTAATTGATGGGAATAAATGACTATTTATCGGTTATTTTGATGAATATTTGAGCAATTGAGTAGTTTTAAAAAGGCTACAAAAATAAAAATGCACCTAACTGGACAATAACAAACTATGCATTTTCAAAAGACTTCATAAAAGACATAAGTACACATATATGTTACATTATCACCATACAAACTGAAACTAATGCAGTTCAATCAAGTAATCATGAAAGCTGTACTGTTTTTCTTCAGGCACAAAAGCTGTTAGAGGATATCCGTCAAAAAGCTGCTCAGAGTATCAAGTCCAGCTATGGTGAAGATAAACGATTCACAACGGCATGGAACGAGACTATGAATCTGGTACATTACTCTCTATGTAAAGAAAATATATTGTTTATATATATATATATATATATATATATATATATATAAAACATTTATATTATATTTGCCATTACATACATATATTTTTTAATGGGACAGATTTTAAACAAATTTTTAAAAAGTTTAACTCCCTCTGGTTGAATGAAGTCAAAGTTCATTTTTAACGGAAAATAAGTGAACACTATAATAATCACAATAATTGTGAACACACAATTTCCGTTTATTTGCTTAACACATTTTAATGCAATACAATATAATATAAAATGTGCAGAAGTGTGTTGTTAACTTATTTCAACTTAGAAAATCAAGAAACGGTGGTGGACAGTAATGAAGTATATGTAATTGGTTACTGTACTTAAGTAATTTTTTAGTATCTGTACTTTACTTAAGATTTTCCATTTTGGGTGACTTTTTACTTTCACTCCACTACATTTCAAAGTCAGATATCTTACTTTTTACTTTAATTATGCGAAATCTGTCATTACTTTTGTCTCATGTGTGTATAAAAACATAACATGTCCAAACGAAAGAAGCGTGAAGCAAACACCAATCATCAATGCTTTTGATCACTTTAATAGACATCAACATCGGACTACTTCATTACATTCTATTTCAATGATATTCTATTCAAATATTGGTTTTCCAAGAGTGACACTGGAGTATTTTCACCTAAAATTACTCGATAAAGCAAAAGTCTTGTTACAAAAATGGTAACAGGACATGTAACAGGACATTAGAGCCATAATTAATCTTTTAGTACCTTCACTTTCGATACATAAGAACATTTGAAGGCAAATTCTTTTGTACTTTTACTCAAGTGGAGGTCTGAAGGGAGGAACTTCTACTTTTACTGGAGTAGTATTTTACCTTGAGTGTCTCTACTTTAACTCAAGTACATGATTTGTGTACTTTGTCCACCACTGTCAATAAAACATGTAATGTGACCAAAGGTGCACAGACTTTAGCATTTGACTGTATACGCTTAATGTACTTCAGCATTTGAAACTGGTAGCCATCATCATCTGAAGTGATTATCAATCAAACTAGATCAAACTAGATCTCAATCTTGTATCTTTGATTGGGGGGAGGGGAGTGGGGAGGAGTTTTAGGGGCTCAGCCATGTCTTGGTGTAGGACTGGCTACAGCTGTTAGCTTTGTTTCAATGAACCATGTTAACACTGTTGGCTGAAGTTCTTCCCCTTTACGTTGTTTATGTGTGTGTATTTTATGCATTCTCAGATGAAATGCTGTGGATGCAACGACTATAAAGACTTCACTGAGTCCCCATTCGTAAAAAACAACTCACAGTATCCTAACAGCTGTTGCCATGGAAAACCTGCGAAGTGTACCTCCGGTGAAGCAAAAACAGCGGTACTGAGCGCACACTTCTCATCACAGACTAAAACCATCACAGGGCTTCTGATCACAAGCCGCAAACATCATATAAACTTTAAAAGAATGGAACTGTAAAGAATGAGAGCAGCAGTGACCTCCAAACTAAGTATAATATCAAAAATATAAGTATTTAATGTGTTTACACTTTGCCTTTATTACAGCTTCCATTCTTTTCAGGAGACTTGCTCTCAGTTTTTCAAATAAATCTGCAGGTATATTTTTCCACACCTCTTAGAAGTTGGTTGCATTTTCTGTAGGACCCAAATTAATCCCAATCCCAATTTCTTTTTCCTTTACTTCTTCACACCTACACATTTTTTCAGACTCATAGTGCCGAGTTGTCTTCTTACAGTGGAAGGATGGACAGAATCTCCTTAGATTTTTTCAGATCTGAAGTAACAGTGGAGCTTGATTTTCTCCTCTCTCTCAAAGACGAAAGGTTTAAGTGCTGTTTATCAGATGGGGACAGTTTTGTTGGTCTCCCATAGTTGCAAGGATATTAGGAGTCCCATTGTCTCTGTTTCTTTTAGTCATTTTTAAACACCAATTTTAGCTGTTTTTTCCTTTCACTTTCTCCTTCCTTAAAAAAGTAAATTATGTTATATCTAATCTCCTAAGAAATATATACAACTTAATCTTACTGGACATTTTGACAGCACTGTGTGTTTACAGATACCGTGCTGTATACTGTGAGTTATAAATGAAAGGTATCATTTGCAACCACACCCCACATTATTTACTGAGCATCTATCCACTTATTCCTCCACTCATCCTTCTCTTTATGCGTGCTATCCTGTCCTCTTGCAGAGAGTAACAGGCTGTTTCGATGCACTGGTTAAACTAATAAAGGATAACTCAAGTTGGCTGGCTGGAGTGGCCATTTGCATCGTTGCCATTGAGGTATTTGACTTATGACATAAACTTTGGTCAATTTGCTTTCCTCCTGTAATAGTTGCATTCATGCACTGTCCACTTTATCAGGCAAACCTACCCTTGTATCTACACTCATTGTCCGTTTTATCAGCTCTTTGTAGTTCTACAATTACAGACTGTAGTCCATCTATTTATCTGCACACTTTGTTAGCCCCCTTTTACCTTGTAAACTGGTAGTAGATCAGACATAGCAGTGCTGTTGGAGTTTTTAAATACTGTCCACTCACTGTCCACTCTACTAGATACTCCTATCTTGTCGCTATCTTGTAGATGTAAAGTCAGAGACGATAGCTCAACTGTTGCTGCACAGTTTGTGTTGATCACTCTCTAGTCAGTCATCAGTGATCAATTTCTGGCCACAGGATGCTATGAATGGTCCACTATCCAAATAATACCTGTTCAGTGGTCCCTTGTGGGTCCTGACCATTAATGAGGGGGGGGGAGAAATTAAACAGACAGACTACACCCATTAATTAGAGAAATATAAACTACATCTAGATGGTAAGAGGAGCTGAAGAAATGGATAATCATGCAGGGTAGATGTACCTAATATTGTGGTCAGTTAGTCAATACTACACATGTTCATCTACCATATTGTGGTCTGTTTTTTTTTCTAGGTTTGTGCAATGATCGTCGCCATCTTATTGTACAAGAATTAGGGCAGTAAACTGCAGGTCTGAAAATCAGTGCAATATCATAAAAATCTCTCTGATTGTGCTGCATAATCCTGTGTATACACAACTGCCTCTACAGACACATCAGACTTTCAAGCTACAGAATTAAACAAATGTATTTTTGAGGCCTACCAATGGTTTATATGATTGCTCTCTTGATAATCTTGCCAGGATTCCATTGGACAAGGTTTTGGTTCTATAGCTAATACATTTTTTTTTTAATCTGGAATATTCATGTTTTTGTTTTTAATTTGTTTGTATTGAGACACCTGACAGTGTGACGTAATTTCATGACTTCTGTTCATTGCTATTACCCATCATTATTAGATATCAGGTTAGGTGATGTTCCAATAGACTTTACTTTTCTGCTGTGGTAACATTTTTTTTTCTTCCACAGCTTATTGTCAAGACTGGAAATAGATGAAAGACAGTGCAGTGGTCCAAGTGTGAGGTTTAAATAAAATAATTCACTTACAGTGAATTGCTAAAAGCTGGTAGCTATTACAGAAAGATAGTAGGTCAACAGGTATACATTGTCTTTGCAAGTACTAAATTAATCACAGGCGTAAACTTCAGAGGACATTTTGTAGCAATCTGCTCAAATAAAGAGCTCTTGGTCCAAGCCAAGCTTCTGTATGTGAAAAATGAATGGTTGCACAGCTGTAGACTTTTATTATGAAAAAAAGACAAAAAACTCTGCATGCAAAACTGGATGACTTGGTGTCTTCAGTCTCCGAAAGATTAATAACTACTGTTAAAATGAAAGTTGACGTATCTAATATTCTCCTGCCCCAAATTTATTTGGAAATACTGCAGCACGTATTTACTATATAGACAGATAAAGTTGACAAGGTAAATAATAAGATATGTTTTTGTACTGCTTTCAGTTTGCTAAACATGAAACAGCATACACTAATCACTGTCCTCTGATTTTATTAGCATTTCACAGAGTCCCAATTTTCTGGAAACTGACATTTGTATGTATATGATAACAAATCTACCGAGCATTTCTCTAGAGGTGCCAGTCATGAATGTTGAGGAGATGTTAGAGTGTAGAGCTATGGGGCATGAACCTGTTCATAATGGTCAGAAGTAGCAGAAAATAAAGTCATCCACTTCACAAATCTGTAATCTGTGCTCTACACAGGTCTAATTTTGTGAAAATCAATTGTTGCTGGTACTGGCTGGAGTGGATAAAATGTGATTCCATTTAACTTTAGCACGAATAGTCTAGGGACACATGGAGACCCCTGTCTTCTGTTTTACAAAAAACAGACAAAAAAACACCCAATGCCAGTGTCAAAAAAAGCCATATAAACCTGATTTGAAATGCTGCCTCAAAGTGTACTTACATAGCCTCAATCTCAGTAACTGACAACAGCTATACAGGGGACTTATAGGGGGTTCCCATCAGGTGAGGATTGTTGTTAAAGACCAGATGTCAAATTACTTCCTTCTACTCACCTATGACAAAACAAAGGTTCTTGGTCCAAAAGCTGCTAGAAAAAATGGCATAATTTAAAAGAGTTAACTGTGTGGTTGGACCTCATACAGCTGCATCAGGAACATCTGTGAAAAACCTTGGCATCACAATTGTTCCCAATCGGTCTTTTAATGCCCAAATAAGTAATGAGAAATGACATAATAGCTTTTTGCTATACAAAGTGCTATACAAATAAATATGAATTAAACTGAACTGATGTAATAGTTCCAGGTGACTATTGTGGAAAAGAAGATGTGTAGATGTGATAGTTTTCAATGCTCAGTATCTTAGTGTTCAATATTTATTGAACACATACAAATATCTGAATATTTAACAACATTTATATTGAATAATATATTGAATAATAATATTGAACATTTAAAGAGCTTTCATCTGAAACAAATGTCAGTTCTGAACTTCTCAAATATTCAAATTCCTAAGAAAAGTATAAATTGTACCTTTAACACTTAGGTCTCAAAATATCAATCAGCAGACATTTCTATGTAGAGAAGTAGAGGTACAAAGCAGATACTCTTTATTTAAGCAGGTGCAGAAAAGAACTCAATTAAAGCTAAAGAGTGAAATCTTCAAACACAGCTGAAGACAAAGGCAGCATAACAGTGTAATCAGCAGGACAATGTGATGTTCACCAACTCCAGCCAACTCCATATCAGAGTCCCAAACAGGAGAGGAATACGTTTAGTATCATTGTCAATTCAGAACAGGCGAGTTCTAAATGGTTCATTAAATGGACACAGATATGAAGACAAGTTTACTACAAGCAACGGCAGACTTACAGATCATGTAGAATTCTAAATATTTTCCACTTTCCTCCTCCACTTTATTATCTAGCACAGGGTGGTTAGCTAAAACCTTGATAATGTAAACAAGTTTAACAGCTTCAGAAGATGCAGTTCATCAATGGAAAACCCACATGCATTCATTCATTCACATTCTCAGAAGCTGACTTCTACCTAGGCTTTTGTGCTTGTGTAGTTTCAACATGTGGCATATGATTATAATGCAATATCGCTACTTTTTAAATGCGCTTATTATGCAAATTTAAGACAATCCTTCAGATAGTACAGTTCATACTTCAGAACAGAAAACTCTCATTTGTTTAGGCACTGCTGTAGTATAAGCAGTGGTACAAGATTTCAAACAAATTTACAAAGTAAAGAGAACTATTTAATCAAATCACTCTATCTTCTTTTATCATCTGAATACTGATAGGCTTTCACAATAGTCACTGTTTTTCATTTTAATTCTCATTCTCACTTTGGTAGTCTTCTATCTGCCAATATTATCAGTTAACATTAATACCCCCGTCATAGTTATGATCACTGGTTAATCTAAATTCTTTGGTCACTGGTTAAACTACAATAGTTCACTGACTTTACGTCCAAACCGGAGGTCTGTACAACCAATAGACTTCAAGATGATGACATTAAAATGTGATAGGGTTACATTTTCTGGCTATTTTGATGTTCCCAGATGGTGATGTTGGTTCATTAGAAAACACTGTGAAACATGTTTAAAGTATGCTCACATGTGCAAAGTTACATGGTCCTTCCATGTTTGTCATCATGTTCTTAACAAGATATGAGCCACCCTTTTGTCCTACTCAACTGATTAAAAAAATGAATATAAAGTACTACATACTTTCATATCAATGCAATGATTTCTGTGTCAGCAACCCAGTATATCCAAGATACAGTTCTAACTCAAGGTTAGATGATCAATCTCTTAAAAAATGGGCAGGAATGATGACCTTCTTATTGATATGGTCCACCTGGTGAAAGAAAATAAAATCTTTACTTTCACCTCCTTGCAGTTTGGCTTCTTCTAACAAGAATCTATTCTCCTGTAGCTGAATTGAACTGAACAGTCAACTGTCTTTATCTTCGAAGTGGAAAAAAAAAGACACTATGGTTGTTAGCTTAACATCAGTCAGTCTTAGTGTTTTTGGGCTAGGAATTAAAATATGTGATGTTGCATGTGAGTGAAACAAAAAAATCAACTATGAAATGATTAATACAGACACATTTCTCATTGATGAGTAGATTCAGACATTCAATCTTTCCACTGCCCATAGAAAATGAGATAATTCTACACATCCCATATGCACACTGTTTTAATTTGATAAGCTAATTAAATGTTAAATGAAATAAGATAAATGACTCACTTCAATTATGCCAAAGGTGTTCATGAAGACATCTCCACCGATATTAAGCACAGACACTTTCTCCAGTGGTATGCAGTGACTGAAAACACAGAACCTGTGTCCATTCACAATTACCTGAAGAATTCAAAGCAAACATTTTATTTCTCCTTTTACTTAATTATTTAAGTTGCTGATCCACTCATTTCAGTTCTTGACCTACTGTACCTTATAGCCTTCTGGATTAATTGCCATGCATATGTCAAAGGCTCCTCCCTTGCTAAAAGGACCCTCTGGGGTCTCTTCTGGATTCTCCCTCTGCCTGTTTATGAAGCTGAAACGGACCACAGGCCTTGTCTCACGAAAGCAGGGGTTGAAGTGGAATGCAACATCATCACCATCCTTTGGCCCCGTCTTCAGATTTATTTCAAATCTTTAAACAGCACAAAAAAAAGAAAATCTTAAATGAAGAAACTGAAAGAAAATCTTGTTTTGGTATTTCTGTCAATGGTTGTGTCAGAGTGTAAAATCATATTGAAGTAATTACATTTCATATTTACATTTTAATGTGTTGCAGTGAAGATTACGTGAAGATAATGTGTACTGAGGTCAGTACTATGACATCATACCTTTTGGCATCTGAAGGAACAACACCTTGGAAGAACAAAATCAGTCCAGCTCTCAACCCTCCAGTGATTGAGTACACATAGGGTTTAATCTGTGGTGATCATTAGCATTGCAGGTGTAAGGAGGGACCAAATATTTCTAAAAGTAACATGTATTAATATCTTTCATGTAGGGTTGGACAGTATGACAAGAATATAGTATGCCATATGGTATACCATGGTATCTTAAAAAAAAAGTTATTTCAAAACTATGACTTGTGAAATTTCTATGTCACGTCTTCTGAATGTTTACTTTGTTTGAAAGATTTAAGAAATGACTGAATTCCAATTTGAAAAGGATAAATTTTAGTTTCTCATTCGACCATCTGCATGTATGTGTTTCATTCAGTCCCATTGCCACAAGCGTATAAAAATAAAATGAGTCGATCTAAAGATCTTACTGAATTTGAACATGGCACAGTTATAGGATGCCTCTTTTGCAACAAGACAGTTTGTTTAATTTCTTCCCCCCTAGATATTACACAATCAACTGTGAGTGGTATTAAAGGAAGCATTGAGGAACCACAGCAACTCAGCCACAAAGTGACATGCCATGTAAAGTTGCACAGTGGGATTGCTGAGGTTCATAGTGAACAAAAGTCATCACTGCTCTACTGATTAAGTAACTGCAGAATTCCAAACCTACTTTGGCTTTAACATCAGCTAAAAAATGTGTGCTGGGAGATTAATGGCATGGAGTTTCATGGCCAAGCAGCTGGATATTAGCCATATTATACTCAAAGTAAAGTAATACATCTGACTTTGAGAACAGAAGTTGTTGTATTTAAGTCCAATGCATTTAGACTGCCATTCTCCAAAGTTTCACAGATAGTGTTCACAATGCCTGCTTTTCCACATAATTAAAAAAATATTTTTATCTATAATCTCAATTTTTTCTTGAGAACCATGCAATCATTGATCATGCAAATGATTGAGTGTACATGTATTTTGGCAGATCATGTTTTCTAGACTGTTGGCACAATGGTCAATTTTCACTTGGTAATCTAAAGTTGTTCTAGCTTTTCTCTCTCTGTCAGTGGAGCGATACAGTGTTTGTAAAAAATCTGTGATGTTACAGCGAAATAACAGCACAGTTAGAACACCTCTCAACCAGTCAGCTTGCATGGCCGGAACTACTGTTGTATAATTTCTGATATTTACCACATCTACAAATAATGGATTGTTTTACCTACTTAGTTAATAAAGGTCTGACTATCTATGGGGAATACTGATGTAGGAATTTGCAAGTGGTTATTTCAGTTGAGATTTCTTTGGTTGCCAACTTGCGCAGACTCAGGAGGGATGAGATGAGCGATAGTTTGATGACCACTGAGCTTAATCCTCATTGTCTAGAAAGTCTACCGACAACCATGTGGACACAAGCGGTGTTAAAAAGAGCATAAAATGTGTTATTTTCACACATAAAGCTTGAATTTATATTCTAAAAGAAATGTTAACTTTAAAGTGTGAACACTGTGAGCTGATTATAAAAAAAGCAATTAATCATGCTTGGCATCAGTTAACTAGCTCGCTGTTTCGTTAGCTGAGATCTGTTTATCTACAAGATTGACCGTCTTTCTCTGTGTATATTGTAAGTCATCTATTATGGCTTTCCATGGTCTTGATGTGGCTTTAATTTAAAGTGGCAGTGAAAAAATGTTGAGTGATGCGCCGACTTATTGAGCAGTACTCTGAATCACCGGTATGTGTATCTCCATTGAAAATAAATTGTTTTGAATGTTTGGGCCTCATGGGACCGGAATGTGTTGGTGTTAAATATGATAGTAGCTCAGATAATGGCTACATACACCATAGAACATGTTTGATTTTGACTTTCACTCAATCAGTGGAGTTTGCACTCTTAAAATCCTCTGAATTCATTTTAGTATCAGTTCTCTGGAACCAAGAGTGTGTGTGACCTAAAATGCTACAGTCCCAAACACCACAGCACAGGTTCCATTTGGGAACCTTGACTTTTGATCTTTCATACATTAGTTTTTATCACCTACACTTCATCTACACACCAGCTACACAGTTTCAGCAGAGTAGTAATTAGTCAAAGTCAAGCCTGTACTGTTGTGTGTGGAACTGTTTACCTGTAGCCTGTTTGCTAAGCAAATTATGAAGTTAGCTGATCAGGCTATTGATACATCACAGACAGTCCGCTGTACTGTATAATGTGGGACTGGAGACGGTTTGAAGGTATTAAAAAATGAAGGTAAAAAAAAATGAAAAAATGAAAAAAATGAAGGTATTAAAAAATCTCAAAGGGCAATGTTTGTCTCATCGCTGTCCAAAGAAAAACAAATATCTCCAAAATGGCAACTGTACAGGAGAGGGCAAAAACATTCTTCACTTTTAATGTAAGTCAATTATTCCAAGCAGTTTTAGAGTATTGATAGTGGTCCATTCATCATGTAATTTTCACACAATGTAAATTACAGCCATCATGTTCAAATGATGCAGAAAACTAAAATCCACAAAAATGTAGATACATGTTTTTCATTGGAGACTAACAATATGTTTATAAGACTAATCTCTACCCACTAGCTAATCCACCCTTCCATTCCTCAATTTTATCAGTACATATATACACAAATTAGTTTTATTTACCAGACATTTAAGCTCTCATATTAATAACTGAATAATAATTTTAGAAATCAAGGATTTAAACTAGAAGGAACCTTTAACCCACTCTCACTCTTAAACCACTTTTCAAATAAAATATTACTCACAGGGCTGCATACTGGATTTGTGACTCCTGACTGGATGTTAGAATCTTTCCGACGTGAGTATCCTGGCCTCAGTTCCTTACCAAAGGAAGAGTTACTCCAGTTCTGGGCAAAAAAGTTTAATATATCTTATCCACAAAATACATTTCAAACTCACCAAGACATTCATGTGTCCCAGCTGTGTAAAAAGTGGATTAACTTTGCATTTCTTTATTACTGTGAAGCAAATCACTTTTCTTGAGTAAGTGTGACACAGGGGCGTAGCCAAGGAGATTGATCACAATTGATCAAATGAGAACAGTATATTTATTGAGCTGCATTTTTAAGATAATGATCAAATTGATTTTATAGAAGTGCTATCTATGCATCAATGTCAATCAAATCATTGTTCTCCACAAAGCTCTGCCTCCTTTTCTTCAGTCCTCCAATACCTGCTTAGCAACCTTCAGTTTGTTATTTGCATGCTAATTACAATGTCCTTTTACTAGATAAAATGTCTATTTCAATGCATTAAGACATATAAGATAAGACATAAATGCCCTATAAACATTTTTCATGCCTGGCCTGGCAATATGCTTTAGCAAAGGATAATTAGGTTTAGGTTTTTAAGCTGTGTTGTTTTTCCTAACCTTTCTCAACTTAACCAAGTTTTGTCATCTTCATTGCAAAGAGGTTGTGCCTGTGGTGAGCAGATGCATGGGTGACAGCAAGCCTTATGTGTGCTTCAATATTAAAACTTCATACTGACTCTTCTCAAAACTGATTTCAGCATGTAGAAAGACTATGGTGGCTGTTACAACCCCCCAAGCACCCCCTGTATTCAAATACTGGCACTGTAGCACAAAAAAAAAATCTGGAGCCACTCCCTTAAATGAACAGACCATAAACAGTGATGTCTCTGGCACAGAAAACCTAGTGGGGCACCATAAATTGAATGGGCAGCAGCCGACTCATTAATGAAACTACCCACAAACCTGATCCAAACACAAACACACTCCATCAATAAAATTACAAGTTCACAAATTAACGTAACGCAGGAATGGAAGTGGAGAACATGCGTGATGTGATAAAGAGATTAGATCTCATAGAAACTTGTTAGACAGCCTCGCTTTACAAATCTAATGTTATCTAGGGGTATATGATCATTGTGGTCTGCACAAACTTATGCAAAACTACATATCAGAGCTGGGAAACACCTTACTTTTTGGGCTTTAGGAATAGCACGCCTTGTAATAACACAGGATGACTTCCACTGATGGTCACTGCTCGAAAAGACAAGATGCATGACGATGTTTCATCTGGCAAATTTGTCAATTTTTCTCAAAGTCCACCAATCCATGAATGAATTCAAGTGATAGCATAACAAGGGCAGGCAAGGAAAGCAGAAACATGATTTTAGCTACACTCACAGTTAGCCATGTTTTTCTTTTGAAACCCTCTGGACTGAAAAAGCAGTTTTTGTCCCCTTCAGACTGAATGATGTTGAAATCCTCTGTTTAGTGCAGTGCCTAATATTTAATCTCTCATTTCTGCTCTAATGACAGGGTACCAAATTTCACTTTCATAACATTTTTGACTTGACTCATTATATTGCCTTGCTATCATGAGTGGCTACCACAACTTATGAGGAATTATGGCTAACTGCATAGTAACGCCTACACCATAAACAACATTACTAAATGTGTGTAAATTTATTAGATTTTATTGGCTGCTCTCAACATGAGGCCAACATGATCATGGCCCACATCTGGTTATTGAAAATGATTGAACATGCGCAGTGTTTTTAACTGCTCACTTGGTTAGACGAGTGCTGGCCCCACGCTCACCAAATGAAGACTGATAGGAAGGTATAGGTAGATAGGTAGAATTCATACAACAGGTACAGGAAAATATCTGTATATCGGAGTGTATCGGACAGCTCTACCATAGTCAGATGTAATAACGCGCAACAATTTTAGTAACTGAGAAAACTAAATATATTTTAGTTGTTACACTGAATTATTGATCATGTCATGCACTGCTCTACAGTGACATCTGGTGGGACCAGGCCCCTAATAAAGAAACACTCTGCTACTGTCATGATTGGCTCCTCCCACTCCATGTGCTTTTTGTTTTGGTTCAGCCCACTTGTTTGTTGACTCTGCCCCTGATTGTTTTCACCTGTCCCTCGTTATCCCTGTTTTATAAACCCTGTGTTTGCCGCTTGTCTGGGCTGGTCTTTGTTGTTTGAATCTCTGTGTTGTTGGTGTTATATGCTGTGTTGGTTGTACTGGTGTTGTTTGCTTGATTCAGGTTTATGTCATGTCTGGTCCCCGATCTATCCGTGTTGGCTCATTGACCCTGGACCGTTTTGACCATGACCCTGGATTTGCCCTTAATAAATCTTGCTTATCTCCGCATAAGCATCCGCCTCCTCGCTCCCCATTACAGCTACTTAAAAATGCTTACGTGCTGCACTGAATCAAATCCTGTGCTTATTTATCAGCTTGTGCCTGTTACGAATGCATGCAAATGAAGCTATCGCAAACTTAGCTAGCTCATTTACAACACATTTACAGTTTGGCACTTTAGGCTCACCCCTTCTTCTGAAAGAAATGGATGAGAATTTGCTTGACTCCTTTTTGCTTCCTCTCTGTCTCACTCCATTCCTTTTGTTTGTGAAATCCTGATTTTGCTTTTTTTTCATGCAGTGCCTCATTGTATGACATATTGGTTTTATTTGCTTGAGATATTTTATATTTTTTAAATGCGTTCCTAATATTGATACAACTTATTTAAAAATTATATCATTGATATTCTAATTAATTTTTTATTCACTATTATTTACTACATATTGTATGTCTTTCAGGGTCCGTGTATAAGTTTTAGTCTCAACCTCAAATAAAGACATAAATGAATAAATGAAAGCTGCTTCAACATATGTCATGTATGCAGCCTCCAGTGATACAGATGTACAGATGTACTTATTTCTTGAATTGCTTTACTTTAGATATACTTTCCTCTTGAGAAATGAACTTACTTGAACAACACCAATGGTGTTCATTAAGACATCTCCACTGATGTGAAGAGTAGTGGCTTCCCCTTTTGATGATTTTGGGTTGAAGATGATGGTTGAACGCTTATGACCATTCACAAATACCTTAAAAGAAACTAAAAGTCATTCAAGGGCTTCACAATATTTATTACATTTGACCTCTAATTTTATTAATCACCATACCTCATAGCCATCTGTCTTGGTGACAATAAAGATATCAAAGGCTGATCCTCTGGGTAAATCACGTCCATAACTGTTGAGAAACATCATAAATGGGAAGGAAATTCTGCAGAAGGAAAATATCATCACAGTGGTACTGTTTTCCTTTGGCCCAGTCCTATATTCTATGTCAAACCTGTAAAGGATAAAAAAGTTTTGGTATTCAAAAGTAACTATCTATCTAGCACATATCACATCTTGTGTATTAAACATCAGGAATTCATACCCATTTCCATCTGGATGAACCACACCTTGGAAGAAGAATGCCATTCCTGGTTTCAGCCCTTCAGGGATCGCAGCCACATATGGAGTGCCCTGTCATTAAAACAAATATGGCATTCAGTCAGTGATATAATGTTTATATAGGATGCACTAAACTGCTACAAGGTCATTTCTAAAGCCATAATTTCCATTAGAATGCAGAAATTATGTGAAGCTACTGAGAAGCTTGGCCATAAGTCAGTTGAAGTAACTGTTTGCCTGTTCATCTGACTCAACTAACTAGTGTTAAAACTGTACACTGTCTAGGTCTGTGTGTTATTAAGAAAGTCTGCAACCTTAATTTGTGTATTAAGGCCAAATTTACCAAAATAGACACTAATTACAGACCACTTCCTAACACTTTGTGCTGGTGGGGGCAGCCAATTTAGTGGCTTAACTACAAAGAACTACCAGGATGATGAACAACAGGAAAACTCATTTGCAAATTATTTTGACTTGTATTACATTCAAAATAATACAACAGCATATTATTTCATATTATTGTTTTGTATCATAAAATGTATTGTTTTTCCCTTCAAAATAAACACAGTGGTCTCATTATATCAAAAATAACCCATTTTAATTCATTGTCCCAATGTTTTTATGTATCACTGTATACATAATTGACTCCCTTTGCCAGATCACAATATTTACTGAATTGAAGGTTTACACATTTTTGCCTCAGTGGAAATGATACTCACAATGTCGCTGACTCGATTTTTGACCTCTGACCTGATGGTTGACAGATTCCACCGTGAGGTGATCAAGCTGGTCATTATCTTATTCCTTAGTTCATTACAGAAGGATGTAGTAATATCCTATTGGGAAGAAAATTATATTATTACATATCTTCCCCAGGATCTCAAACAATGTTGTTATTTTTCATTTTTTGCATTTTATTTTTTGATGCCCACAATAAGAGAAATTTGTGGATCAAACCAACCACCATTCATTTTAACAAGGCCACTGTAGCACTGACCTTGTCTTGAAGGGAGAAGGGAACAGAGTCACTGGCTTCGCTCACTCCCACATCACTAACTGCTCGGTAACGGACCCAGTACTGGTTTGCAAGCTGCAATCCAGGTAGTGTGAAGGTTTCTTGTGCATCCGGAGTGTCTGTGAATTCCCAGTCTACAGCATCAACATCTGAAACATCTGTCAGTGCAGCTTTGTGTTCCACTCTGTACCGCACAGTCAGTCCAGTTGAGGATTTCTGGAGCTTCAGGATCACATTCCTGTCCTGAATGTCAATGCTGGGAGCTGGAGGCTTTGACACAGGCTGAAAGCTGCTGTCCAACATTTTCCCTTTTCCATATAGATGGATGGAGGTGCCAGGATTGGTGGAGTCTGACACTGAGGCGATGACAAACCTGGTTTTATTTTTGTCTTTATTGGCCTCAGAAAAACTTTTGAAGAGAAAAAGATTCTCTCTCATCTTCTCAGATATTTCAGGATTGCTGAACCAGGCCTGGATGTCTTGGTGACTTGATTTTGGAATTGCTGACAGCTTTTCAAACTCATTGACTCTGAGGAACTCAGTTATAGCTGAAAGATAAGGGTCTTCATATTTCAGAGAAGTGAAGGAGAAGCAAACTACTGTGTCAACATTGGGATTTAACAGAATGCTGCTGAACTGGCCTGAAGATGTTATTACTGGGACATCACTCAGTTCCCTGGTGTAGGAATTCAGCAGATCTATTTCACTCTGAACATTTTCTAACCACTTTCTCAGCATATTAGCCTGAAAGAGGGACTTGCCATGGATCAACAGGATGTCAGTCAGTGCCTGGTCATTCACCTCTCCACTGCGGATAGCAGGAAAGATCCTGTACAGGGCTTTTTGGAACAACACTTTGTATTCACCAAATGATTGCTGGAATATTTGCAGCCTGTCTTTCACATCCTGGAAATCACTTACTGTTCTGTTTTTAACCAAGTCATTGCATTTTCTCTCTGCTTCTCCCAGCTCCTCCAATACAGTCTCTACTTTAGATATCAGTGTCGCACCAATTTCTCTTTCCAGCTTTGCTGCTTTTTTGTCCAACAGTGCAAGAGGATAGAGCCAAACCTTCACTGGTACAGCATCGTCCTCCCTCTGCCTCAGCAGAGATGGTAGCTTCTTGTATAGCTGCAAGGCTTCCATGTATGTGGTAGGATTCTCCTCAAGCACACAGTCGCCATAAAATGTACAGCTGATATGTTCAGCCATTTCCTTTTCTTTGTCATTCATCTTTAGGTCTCCTTCACCCTCAATGGAAAGTAAAGGGATCTTCTTAACCATTACATTTAAATGTCCCTCGACCTCTTGTTTGTCTTCATTCTCTGAGAATGTTTTATCAAACACCATAAAAGCCTGAGCTCCATACAGAACAGCTGTAACAACATGAGTGGCGGTCTTCTCCTCAAACACCTCAGGGTAGGTGATGTTGCCCAGCTGAGTCATAGTAAGATGTTCAAATCTTGTTGTCTGGCTGTACTGCAGAGTAACCCGGGACTGATGTGCTGAGGTCTTCTGATCACGCAAGTATTTGGCTGACCCTCCAACCTCCACCAAACCCCCCAGAAAGCTGCCTTTAAGGGAAGCACTCACATCTAGGAGGCTGGCCTTTTCACTGAGGGAGTCAGAAGCAGAGAATTTCAGATCTGTGCATGGCCGTCGATGCACTTCCAAATCCTGAGTTAATGATGCTTTATCCCACAGAGTAACACCTGAAATTAGTGACAGACTAGAGCTGATCATTCAGTTACAAACTGTATGACAGTCAAATGATCTCCTATGACTACGGATATTCACACTCAACCCCATTACTAGATCTGAAACTTGTTTTGGACATATGACATTAGACCCACCACATTCAACTTTCATTATAATTATATGCGGGATGTAGAATGCCTTTCTTTCTATAAACTCTTTTATACATATTTTATACCACCATTTCTCATTGAAGGGTCATGATTAGAATGTGTTGCCCAAGCGTTAATTTAAAAATCTAAATTAAATGTCTAATGTCTCAATGAATGAAACGGATAATTCTAAGATAATCTTATATTTATTAGTAGTTAGTGGCATAACTAGGATCTTACAGGCCCCAGCGCACCAAATAATTAATAAATAAATAATACCCACCCAAACATGCTTTAATAAAACATGACAAGGGGAATTTTTTTCTGTTATTATGTCTTAAATGAGTTAATGCACTCATGGCATGCCACTCCACCCACTCGCATCTACTGTCACAGGTTTTTAGACTATCTATTTGCATTACTGTATATTACACTCACCGGCCACTTTATTATTATGCTAGTAAAAAGTTGGACCCCCTTTTGCCTTCAGAACTGCCTTAATTCTTCCTGGCATACTTTCAACAAGGTGTTGGAAACATTCCTCAGAGATTTTGGTTGGTTATTTGAGTGACTGTTGCCTTTCTATCATCTGGAACCAGTCTGCCCATTCTCCTCTGACCTCTCACACCAACAAGGCATTTTCGTCCACACAACTGACCGCTCACTGGATATTTCCTCTTTTTCAGACCGTTCTCTGTAAACCCTAGAGATGGTTGTGTGTGAAAATCCCAGTAGATCAGCAGTTTCTGAAATACTCAGACCAGCCCGTCTGGCACCAACAACCACGCCACGTTCAAAGTCCCTTAAATCCCCTTTCTTCCCCGTTCTGATGCTCGGGCTGCACTTCAGCAAGTGGTCTGGACCACCTCTACATGCCTAAATTCATTGAGTTGCGGCCATGAGATTGGCTGATTAGCTATTTGTGTTTGTGTACCTAATAAAGTGGCTGGTGAGTGTATTTGTCAGTGCAGTTATTTAATATTTGTGAATATTGTTAGAAGAACACAGGTTTGGTTTTTCTTGCTGCACTCCAGCCATACCATACATTTGTTCAGTTCCATCAGCAGTACAACTGTGTTAATTTAATGAGAGATTGATTTGATAAAATAAGTACTGGATGGTAACTGCAACTACTGAAAGTCCTCAAGGAGAGCTTTAGGAAATGGTTATATCAGCTCACAATCAGCTGTTCATTTGTATTTAATCTAATGTTAGTGTTTTTGGAAGAAACTAACACTTACTGCCCAGATAAATGGTTTCACTGATCGTTTCTCACCTGAGGCTTTTGCACAGCATTGTAGCGTCGGCCCAAAGGGGGACGGTGCTACTTCCCATGAGCCCCTGCGGCTCCGGTATTGGTTCCTGTTATGTGTAATGTTGGCGCATGTATTTATTAGTTATGTGTTTGGTTATGTGTGTTATGTAGCTTGAGTCCTCCCTTACCGGTTTATGTAGTTGTACTGTATAAGTTGTCACCTGCCGTGTGCGTGTGTTGTATTGTTGTTGATGTCATTCCCTCGTGTGCTGCGTGGGAGAGAGGTCCATTTACCCATTTGGGTGGTTACGTGCTAAGGCATCGAATTAAAAGAGCCTTTTTCTGTCAAAATGGATCGGTTCAGTCTCTCCCTTTTCCACCACGCCACAGTATTAAATAAATTATAGTATTATTGTTTATTTGCAATAACTGTTGATTGTAAACTGACACAAACTGACACCAAATATCTTACTATTGCTTCTGAGTGGCTTTAAAATAAAACTTAGAAACTAAAAACCCACTTCAGGCTGTGCTTCACCATTGTGCCATTATCATTTAGGACAGAAACAGGAACCACTGTATCGTATCATCATTAAACTATCACATATCAAGTAATCAATTATAGTTGCATGGTTGCATGGTTCTGTAATAGGAAATATTCATGGGTTATTTAACTGTACATCACAATGCAGAAACTGCACCCTCATGTACGACGAAAAAAAAATTAAATCTATGGCATGTGAAAGAGCATGAAACCTTCACCTGGAATAAAGGAATCTCTGCGACAATCATACAACGTGCCAGGATACAAAGACCTTCCCAGGGCTGCCATCTCAATGGGCTTCATGACTCAGGAAAAGGGAGAAGGACCTGTCACATGAATACTTCCAGATTGGAAGTGATAATAATCATTTCTCCAGAACATAGGAAAGGAAGTTCATTCTGTTCTTTTCAAGAGTGTTCTGTTCAAAATACATCAAAAAAGAAATAAATCCTTGCTCATGTTGTGACTCCAACTCCCCACCAGATGGATTTTTCATTTCCTCAAAACCCAAACACACCCTAATCATTTTGCTGACTGGTTCCAGTAAGTTGTTGATATTACTCAACAAGCTAATGTGTCCAGTCTTTGTCTCTTGTTTGGCAAATGCATCATGAATAAAATTTATTTGTGACTGCAATTTATTATAAGTCCTGAAAACAAAGCTGACAAAACATTTTTCCCCAGAGGTTTCTTTCTCTCCTCATCTCTTTGGCTTGATAATCTTCTTAGACATCTTATTTTGTAATTGCTGCAAACCTGGCCAACGCAAAAAAGGCAGGCTTCATCTAGAAGGAATCAGCTTACCAAACAGAATGGTGGTTCCTTCCCACAGCAGCTGAACACAGGCAAAAGGAAGTAGAAACCATGCTCTCCAAATTACTTTGAAATACCAAAGGTCTTACCTTCCTGATGATGCTCAGAAAAGCAAATGTCAAAATATCCTCTGTAGGTCTCTCTGCTTAAGATTTTCCAATTTTAAGGACTGTCCATGACAGAAGAAATCGCTTGTTCCTGAAATCTTGAAGAAATGAAGCATCTTATTGTGGAGCTTTGTGTCTAGAATGCATACAGCTTAAACTGGAGCCTGAACAGTGGTCAGTACTGCAATCAGTATCATATTTCAGTGATCTCACTCACTGTACACATGCCCATTAGAGCCATCTGCTTCCATGACAAAGCAGAACATAAGGATCTCTCACAACTGCAGGAACAGGTTAATGGACTGGGCGTAGTTTCCCAGGGGATTTTTAAATAGGCTTAAACACTATAATATCCATCCACTTACAACAGGCAGAGATAAAGAAAAGGTACTGAAATCAAGCAAAGCTATCTCCTCTCTCTTACATAAGCTGCAAGGTCCTGAATATATTTTTCAAAAAACCAAGTCTGTAAGCATGTTCAATAAGCTAGGTGACAGAAGTTTATGGTCATGGTGACACAATGTTTTCCCAGTTAAGGTAAATTAAATCCAGAATTCATTTTAACTGAAAGCTTATACAACTCTCCCTCACTTTCTTCTAGATCACCTTCATCAGATCTGCTCCTTCAGTCTCCTTTGGCTTCTTTCTCTCTCTCTCCCTCTCCTCTTGTGTTTAGAAATACATTAATTATTTTAAACTCAGCTTTACAAGATCGCAAGGAAATAATTACAGATCAATCCATTTGTTTTTTGCTTGTTTCAACTGGTGAAACTCTCATCTCAGTGGCCATAGGCAGCGCTATGGTCAACACTAACTGTAGTATTTGTTAAAAGTACATGTGGAAAGTCTTTTGGTTGTGTCAATCCTTGCACTACTAAAGCTGCTGGTTACATTGTCAAACTTCGGGGTACTTCAGCTAAAAGCTCACACTCATCACCCAAATGCCCAGAATGCACTCTGTGAAACTGAAGAGACACTTTACAATTTCAGTTTCAAAATGCACTCGACATGAAGCTCAAGTTCAGCTCATCTTGCCAGCCAAAAATTTATGTTTCAAAACAGTCAAAAAAGTTACCCGTTTTTCCAACTTCTCTCAGTATAACTAGTAATAGGGAAAATAGCAGAAATAGTCACTTGTTTAAAGAATAACAACTTTGCTCATTTGAATGAAAGTTCTCAGCAGATAATCCACTACGTTGGCCACTCTGAGCACTATTAAGGATCAATAGGCTCTCAGCAATTAGTGCCTCTTTGTTGTCAATCTGCTTTTTTCCACATACCTTTGGAATTAGAGTAACTTCCTTATTTGGTTTGTCATTACTGCTGCCATTACCTACTGTTGAATAAGCTTAAGCACAAAATCAATAATCATTTCTGTGTTTAAAATACCTAAAGCTGACGTTTAAAAGGCTCATTGTCATTTTCTGTTCATTACTATTGACAGTGTCATTGCTGTGAAGATGATTATGTTTAATGTTTGATTTACTTTATGAAGAAAAAGCCAAGAGCATCAACATCTCCCCCACTTCGCACTTTAACCCCACAGCAAATCCCTGAACCCACATCAATGGACACAGGCTCTCCCCGTCCAGAGATTTTAGCAGAAAATACCTCAGTCAGCCCTGTTTTCCTAACAACATCAAACTCAAGACCTCCCAGACGATTTTTAGTTGTGTTTGGCCACAGCGTCAGTGAACGGAAACGATCACCATCCTGAAATGTGAATTCCTGGATTGTTGCACCTTGTCTTCCTCCAGTACCTCCCACCATCAAGCCTGGAACTGATTTTGAGAACTGGTTAACCCACTTTCTGTGCTGAAAGTACATATTCTGACAAATCTACTTTTCCCAGTGCAGTACTGTAACCTCTCCTTTACACACACAAACAGCAAACTGCAATACAAAAATGTTCATAACTACTAAAACCACTATCGCAAGCATATGTTGTGTGCCGTGAGTTTGTTAGGAAAACTGTTAGCTTTCTGGGAATTGCTTTTTCCACAGTGGAAAAAGAAAATGTTATTCATTACAAATCTCCTTATGGTGATGTATGTTCATTGTGACAGTAGCTGTCATCATTGAGAATAGACATCTAATTTAAAGAGTTTTACAGGCTAGTAGTTAAAAACTTGTTCAGCTGTTCATGTGTGTTGTGTTTTTTAAATGAGAGACAGCTTACTCACTTTCAAACCCCTCAGGAATTTCTGCACGGACAGATTCACTGGCTTCACTCACTCCTGCAGCACTGACAGCTTTGTACCGGAGTAAGTATTGGTCCCTTGGCTGCAGTGTATCCAGTACAAAAGGTGTCTCTGCATCCGGAGTGTCTCTGGTCTTCCAGTCTTGGTCCTTGATTGTTTCACCTGCCTTTACCATCGCATATTCTACTCTGAACTTCAGTGTTTCTCCAGTTGGGGATTTTTGAAGCTTCAGGGTTATAGCCTGACGTTGGATCTCCACTGTTGGTAGGGGAGGCTTGGATACTGGCTGGAACTTTGGATTTATTAGTTTGCCTTTTTCATAAAGTCGGATGGAGGTACCTGGATTGGTGGTGTCAGAGATGGAGGCGATGACGAACCGCGTTCTCTCCTCTTTTTTGTTGGCCTTTGAAAAACTTGTAAAGAGAGAAAGGTTCTGTCTCATGGCATTGGAAATGTCAAAAGAAGTGAACCAAGGCTCCGTTACTTGGAAAGAGTATGCTGTGCTTGTTTCCACTGGGTTTACAAGCGCTTCAGAATTCACGAAATCTTTCAGTGTGTCCAGGTATGTGTCTTTGTACTTCAGAGACGTGAAAGACAAGCATATCACTATATCTATGTCAGGATCAAAGAGAATGGAATTAAGCCGACCTAGTGATGTCACAACTCTGATGTCCCTTAGCCCCCTCATATAAGAGTTCAGTATGTCTAATTCATTTGTGATGTTGTCTAACCACTGGTTCAAGTTGTTTGCAGCAAACGGCGACCTGTAATGCCCACTTAGGATGTTAGCCAGTGCCAGCTCCTCCTGCGTTCCACCCCGAATAGCTGGTAAGGCTTTGAAGATAGCCTTCTGGAATGCAATCTTGTGAGCACTAAACAGGTCTTGAAACATCTGCAGCCGACCTTTCATATCAAGGAAATCATCAACACTTCTGTTTCTGACCAAATCATTGCATCTTCTCTCTACTTCTCCTAGTTCCTCCAGCAAAACTTCTGTTTTAGACACAAGGCTCTCACTGATTTCTTTCACCAACTTTGCTGCCTTATTATTCAAGAGTTTGAGGGGATACAGCCACACTCTTACCGGTACAGCACCGCTCTCTCTCAGCATATTAGGCAGGTCCTTGTAAGTCTGTAGAGCCTCTATGTATGTTGTAGGATTTCTTTCTAGTTCGTAGTCACCATAAAATGAGACACTGATATTGTCAGCCATCTTCTTTTCACCCTCATTTAACGTCAGGTCTGCCTCTCCCTCTATCGAAAAGGAAGGTATTTTCTTGATCATAGCATGAAGATTTCCTTTAACTTCCTGTTTGTCCTCATTATCTTCAGCTGTATGATCAAACACCATAAAGGCCTGAGCTCCATATAGTACAGCTGTGACCACATGAGTGGCTGTATGCTGGTCAAACACTTGTGGATAGGTGATTTTGCCAAACTCAGCCATAGTGAGTTGCTCAAACCTTGTGGTCTGGCTGAAATGCATGGTGATCCGCTCCTGACATGCTGAAGATTTGCTATCATGTAGGTACTTGGCAGATCCGGCAACCTCCACCAACCCCCCCATAAAGCTGGCTTTAAGCGAGGCGCTCACATCCAGAAGGTTAGCCTTGTCACTGAGAGAGTCAGAAGCAGAGAGTTTCAGATCTGTTTTAGGCTGTGGATGTACATCCAGATCCTCATTTAGTGTTTTCTTATCCCACAAAGTGATCCCTAAAATGAGAGGGTGATGAAAAGTGAAAGATATGTAACAAATAGTGATTTGATAATTATAATATACTGTATTCTTCACTTCTAATCTGCTTGATCTTAAAATTATTGTATGTAGAATTGATTTTTCATGTTTATGTGATGATTTGTAAGGATCGGTTTGACAAGGGAGCCAAACAAAACACTGAGGGGGCACAACTATCTACCAAGTGAACGACTGATATAAGCTGTGTTACATGACACCAACATAAATGCCTTATGATTACTGACACAGACCTACATAAACATTTATAAACACGTATTCCAATAGGCGTCTTTTGTCATAACTGCATCTGATGTCAACATTGATGTAAATTGGACAGATCTATGTCCAGTAACAGATTTTTCTGATATTAGGTTGTGTCATGGTACCTTTTGGGGTGAAGCACCATAGACTTTGTAGCAGAGACATATTCGCTACATATCTTGCCACGTCAGGCTGGTTAAACAAAAGTAAGCATTCTCTGAGTTTCATTTACCATTTATATCAGCACTGTGATATACACTAAACTAGTCAATTATTATAATGAGCTGTCATTTCTCTTAAAGTGTCATGTCAACCCAGCCCTCCGATGGACTGGTGACCTTTCCAGTGTGTGTCCTGCCTTCCACCCAATGACTGCTGGGATCGGCTTCAGCCCAGGAGAATATGCGGCTTAGACTGTGTGTGTGTGTGTGTGTGTGTGTGTGTGTGTGTGTCTGTCACAGCAATAGCAGTAAATCACCTTAAATCACCAGGTTTCTTACCTTCTGCCCAATGGCCCCTTGGATAGGCTCCAGCTCCCCCTCGCAACCCAGGGGGATAAGTAGTTAAGAAATGTGAAATATCAACCCAATTTCAGAAAAAATATCAATGTCACCTGGCATAGGTATTTTGTCAAAATAAAAATGGACAAAAATGACCTTTAGGACAGAAGACACCTACTGGAATAAGCCTTTATAAAGGTTTATGTAGGTTTACATCAGTTGTAGTGATGTGCTTATGTAGATGTCAAGTTCCCATAATATACACTGCCCTACAGTACAGTATAAATTAGTTATCCTACCTTTACATTTCGTATAGAATACGAACCACAGCGTCTCATCACTGCATTACACTGTATTTGATGTAGGTTAAAAGTCCATTTTAGCTGCATCATGGTCAGTATTTCTTTAAAATGTTTGTTATTTTTTTTTGGCGGGGGGGACTGATGTTACACAAGCTCTCATTATGAGTTAGCATGGCCATATTTGTGGACACTGGAGAAATTTCTCATGTGCTTCATTGTGCCTGTAAAGTACAATGGTGTGGAAACACTTTGTAATACTAAGCTAACGTATCATATTACTGCTACAGTTCACGTTAAGTATGGTCCTGTAACAGGTAGCTAAGCTTTAAAGCTTGAAATTTCCACAGATTTAGCTTGCCAAGGTTCATTTAGTTGCTGTCAGAAGAAAACCTTATATCTCCAAAATGGTAACTTTACAGCAGAATGAATAAAACATTCATTCATTCATTTTCCAAGCCGCTTCTCCCTCAGGGTTGCAGGGGGGTGCTGGAGCCTATCCCAGTGGTCATTGGGCAGAAGGCAGGATACACCCTGGACAGGTTGCCAGTCCATCGCAGGGCAGACAGACAGACACAGACAGTCACTCACAACCAGGGGCAATGTAGCATGTCCTATTGGCCTGACTGCATGTCTTTGGACTGTGGGAGGAAACCGGAGAACCCGGAAGAAACCCACGCAGACATGGGGAGAACATACAAACTCCACACAGAGAGGACCCTGGTCGCCTGGCCGGGGAATTGAACCCAGGCCCTCCTTGCTGTGAGGCGACAGCGCTACCCACTGCGCAGTCTGAATAAAACATACTTAAGTCAATGGAACCAGAATTTTTTCCAAGTAATTTTGGGCTGTTTCTTTTGATCCACTCAGCATGAAATTTACATACAATGTAGAGGAAAATAGACACTTTCACATTATGATAAAAACTGAAAAACAACAAATATGGAGATTTGAGGTGCATAACTCTGCCCTACAGAAGAAGAACGTCTAATTTTCAGAAATGTCCAGGACAGGATCTGCCATTCTAAAAAACAAATAAAATAATAAGTAAATAAATAAAGTAATAAGTAAAATAAAATAAAGAGTAGCTGACATATTGGCATACCTAATCACCTACATCACATTTTCTTTGAACTGTTATCCACCATTTCTGTGATGTTTTACTACGAATTGCCGGAGAAAGAGTGATGGTGGCCTTTTCTATTCAGAGTTTTTAGTTGTTTTTTCTGGTTTTAGTCCCTCCCAGTTGGAGGTCCTGAGTCTTGGCATCCCAAAGTATGGGGGCCACAGCACTAGAAGATATGCCTTCACTCAGGATGCTCAGACTTCACAAGGGAAATCTTAAGATCAACTTGACCCCTGTTTGTGTTGAATACAAGGTAGAATAGTTTGCCACAGCATTAAAGGTGTATTGACAACCAGTCAATTTCCCCAAGTCCAAGTTCACATTCCACACCTCATTATCCGCTCTAAAGTCTGGCCTATCATGTTTAGAGAAAGTATGTCTTGGAAGGGCTATATTTGGAATGTGATTCAGCAAATACACTAATCTCAAATGTTCTTTGCAAGTTATTGGCACAAGGTGAGGGGGGACTTCTGGAATTGGAGGGATAGGACATCTGTGGACATCTTGATGTAAATGTAGCCCCACTTACACTGAAAATTGTGTATAACGACTCATTTAGATAAGGAATGTGCTCATCCTCTGGCCTATCCAAAATGTTCTGCTTGTAGCCACCTAGTGATGATGGATGAATTCCATACAATCCAAATAAAAAAATAAAACACACACACACACACACACACACACACACACACACACACACACACACACACACACAACTGAGAGGCAATGTCCCCAAGCAATACCACCATTACCCATCAAGGCAGGACTGTCTAACAGAGTGGACAGTGAGTTAAAAACTTCAAAAGCACTGCTGTGTCTGATCTACTTATACCAATGCAACACTCACCAACACCCCAGCAGTCAGTGTTACTGCAGTGCTGAGAATGAGCCAAAAGGGGGCTAACAAAGAATAGAGAGAAACAGATGAACTACTGTGTGTAATTGTAGGAGGTGTACTTAATGAAGTGGTCAGTTGGTGTATCTAGAGGTGTTAAGCGACATAGAACATCACCAACAGCCTCCACAGGGCAGGGTTGAAGGAATCACAAGCCAATGTTCAAACAAAGTTTCAAGACCAAAAACAGAGAGGCTCTGCCACAAGATGCAAAGCAGTCAACAGCAGTAAGAACTGGAAGGACCAGATTTGAATTCACAAAGAAGTACAGAAATGAGCCATAAAAGTTCTAAAACAAAAAGTTGGGAAATCACTGCTGAAGGTGTTTGAATGACAGTTGCATTTACATCATCAGTGCGACAGTAAAAACTCACCTGCACTGTTGGAGATGCTTGGGAAGGTCTATAGACTCTATGATCATCAAACTCAACTGAATGTACTGGAAGTCTGAGAAGTTTTTTCCCCTCCTGCTGAAAACAATTCTTAAAAGAAATTGAGTTGGACGAGCACGTCTCCTGACTGGAGATGCTAAGACTCTCCAGCATCCTCTCAGATTCAGCCTTCCTCAGAATTCACAAGCAATGCCAGAGGATCCTCTGTTTCTCCTCAGGTTATGCATGTCAAGCTCAAAGACTTGTTTGAGCTGCTCTCCTGGACTTCAAGGCTTCTACTTGTTCCTTGTATAGCTTGGTTAGAAAATGTCAGTAAAGCTGAGAGATCAGATCCATTTGGTTTGACACTCATCAAGTGCAGGTACAAGATTTTCATAAATTCCTGCACTAAAGGAACCTGAATGAGATACCTCGGTAGATTGTTCTTTGACCCATGAAGGTTCTAGTATTGACTCTAAGGAGCACTTCCAAACATCTGATGGTTCCACCCTTGTTTCTTCGATTTAACACCGTGGACTGGTTTGGTCAACAAAGTCTCTGAAGTCTGTGATGAATGTTTAGCTTTAATGTCTTTGCTCTTTTTCTTCACAGCTTTGGTGGCCTTTGTCTGGAGATCCTCTCTCGACTTGATACATAGAGAGATATTTTCCTCGGAGTTTGAAGATGAGGCAGCAATCAGCAGATCACTGGATTTATGATCTGTTCTCCCAGAACTGCTTCATTTGTGTCTTCAGCTTCTGTCTGAACAGCAGCATCCTCAGGCTGAGACTGTTTCAGTTTAGCCTCCAGAATGTTGAGCATCTCTTTAGCTAAAAAACAAATACTCATTAAAATCAATTTCATGTTTGATATGAAACACAACAGTGAGGTCTTTTACTTATTAAGTTCATATTGTGGTAGTTTGCATCATTTTACACAATCTCTGTGTTCAGATAAAGGAAAAGAGGCATGTACATCAATTATAGCCTGAATTTGTATGAAACCTATTGATTGATGTGCTTTCATCATCTGTGTGTTTCACAGAATTGTGTTTGCTTTATTTTTTAACTGTTACAACAAATTTGGATTTAAATGTTTAAAAAGAACACGTTACCCAACATGGTTTTAAGAAAATATTTAATCAGGCTTATTTTTCCATGTTGGCTGCATTATGATTAAGTAAAAGTGATGAATTTGAGTTTTTCCCAATGATAATGCTTTTTTCTGCTTTACTCATTTTAGTGTCAGTGTCTTACCTTTGAGTTTTAATGATGTTTTACTTTTATTAATGCATTGAAAAGGAAAAAAAATTACCTTCTAAAAATATTTAGCTGAGTTGATAAATGTGCAAAGTGCAGTTTTGATACCTGTTTAATGAACACATCAGAAATAATAAACATGTTTCAGGATTTATTATTTCACAGCCTCTTAACTACTAAAACAAACCAAAGGTCCTGCTTAAAAATGAATCAGTCATTGTGGTTTTGATACTCACTTCATTTGGATTATAGTGGTGTTTCTGATTTCTGTCTAAAAGAGGAATCAAACTCAGCTTTCCTGGGATCCATTACTCTCTCCATGCACTCCTAAAAACGACACCATGACTGACAGAAAACCTGGACTGGACTGAATGTAAAGGCATCGTCTTGTGGATGAAGAAAATAATCGAATTCTTTACTCTGTTAGTGCAGCTATAGACATAACACATGATTTAATACCCATAGACCTGTAGCCAAGAGTTGCCATGTACCAGCACAGCAATATCACTTATATGGCAGTGTGTATAACACTGAGTGTGGTTTGCTCAAGGACACCTCAGTCATGGACTGTCAGCACTGGGGATCGAACCGGCACGGGGCCAGTTTCCTAACCTCCAGCCCACGACTGCCCCAAATAATAAATCAGGTGTGTTAAATCTGAAGTTTGTAAATAATGATTCATGTCTGTAAAATATTATTTAAAAATGTGTGTTTTTACATTAAAATACATAAAAGTGCATAACTGTAAAGTATAAAAATAAATATATATATATAACCTCAAGCAGCAATACATGGGGTCCGAGCACTAATCAGCTCAGTGAGTTCTAATGCACTGGGCTTTTTGCAGAAAGAAGATAAATGATAGGAAGACTGACTGCACAAAAATATCCCTCATATGTTATGATTACAGTTATCAGAGTCTTCAGTGAGGATTTTTTCAGGGTTTTACAGATTGAGCTTTGGCTCTGATACACTAAACTGCACTAAAAACAAATAAGATCCAAAATGACCCAAAGTCTGCAAATTTCCAACATCAGGGTTTTTTACTGATTGGTATTTTACTGATTGGTCCAAGTGTGAAGTAACTTTACATCTTGGTGACATTCCAGTACTCATTATCATAACAGGCAGGGGTCAACACACAGGCAGGTACACCCTCAGAAAACCAGAGAGAGTAACAGGGTCAAAACCAGAGAAATTTAAACACAAGAAACAAACTCAGAGCTCAGAGACTTCACCAACCATCAAAGGAGTATAGCAGTTTTAATGAGACTAGAATCAGATGCAGGTATAAATAGTGAGAAGGAGAGTCCGTGTAGAGTAACCCCACAGAGGGGGAGACGTGACAGAAGCCCTTATTCATAAACCATTGTTAATGCTATCATAACTCTTTGTAACTGGGTGCCAAAGCTTTGGGATCATATTTATAAGTAAGTGTGAGCATGAATATGAGTCTCAATTAGGCTGGGTCTTAGACTATAAAGCCAGACTTTAGGGGTTACTGGGAGAGTGTAAGCTCAAGAAAGCCATAGTGTGTAGTGTGTTTGGCCTATTTAGCTGCAGAAGTCTCAGGATTGGGCTGTGATCATGAGTGACTGCTGGATATTATCTGAGGAGTTTATGGAGTCACCTTAAAAACTAGTTTTGTTTTTAAACCTCCAGCACTGCTGTTAATATGCACATATTGTCAATCATGTGTGATTGGCACTTAATAAATGACTCAGAGCACCTGAGCTTACCTGGACAGGTGTACGACATTACTTGAAGGGGGTCCCAAAGCTTCTTACCGGTTCATAACCGCACACTACTGGTGACACGGTGTCCCACTACAAATGGTGACAGCAGTGCACCACAATACACAGTAATGGTTAAAAACACACTAGAAATAAAAAATAATTTGATAAGTTACTATTGACTTTATATCAGTAGGTGAGGCGGAAACATTTAATTCCAAGTAAATTACACAAACACAGACACATTATTGCAATTTACAAACTTTCATTTCTTAATGAAAAACATGACAGTAAATGTTGTCTAGTACAGTGTGATCAGTTGTTCTGAATGTTTTGTTTCTCCAAATATGACCAGAACACACAAATGTTACCTGATTAATCATACAGAGCAGGACGCTCTCACAGCTGATCCTGCAGTAAAAAAGATGTTGTTGTGTTTGTCACACACTCTGTATTTTCAAAGGAGCTCTGGGGGCGCAGCATGGAAAGCTGCACCTACACGTCCTCCACTCTCTGTTAGGAAGGAACATTTGTTGTGGTTAATGTTGTTGTTGTTGTCACTGTTCAGTTTATGATGTGTGTGTGTTATTTGTGTGTTATTGTGCTGGGCTGTGGGCTCGGTGGGTCTGGGGTTGTGGGTCTACCATGGAGAGAAACAGCATGACTAAAGGTGACCTCCCCTCTGTTCCAGCTCTGTTGCAGTGGCTTTTTTCTGTTGATTCTAATAAAAGAACATTGCTTTGAGTAGAAATAATGGCCTCCCTCATGTCTTCCTATGCGCCCGTGCCACAATATACAGTATATTATAAAAGACATTCACTGACAGTGACACTATGTGTGTGTCTGTATGTGTATGTGTGTGTGTGTTTGTGTGTGTGTGTGTGTGTATGTGTGTGCGTGTATTTGGGTGTGTCTGTGTGGGTTTGTGTGTGTATGTTTGTGTGTGTGTGTGTGTGTGTCTGTGTGTGTGTGTGTGTGTGTGTGTGTTTGTGTGTGTGTGTGTGTGTGTGTGTGTCTGTGTGTGTGTGTGTGTTTGTGTGTGTATGTATGTGTGTGTGTGTGTTTGTGTGTGTTTGTGTGTGTGTGTATGTATGTGTGTGTGTGTGTGTGTGTGTGTTTGTGTGTGTGTGTGTGTGTGTGTGTGTGTCTGTGTGTGTGTGTGTGTTTGTGTGTGTTTGTGTGTGTGTGTGTATGTATGTGTGTGTGTGTGTTTGTGTGTGTTTGTGTATGTGTTTGTGTGTGTGTGTGTGTGTGTGTATGTGTGTGTGTGTGTGTGTGTGTTTGTGTGGGTGTGTGTGTGTGTGTGTTTTATAGTATTTTTCTTATTTGAAAAAACCACCAACTGACTTCTTTTACCAACCCTGTGAAGTTTGAGTTTAAAGGGGCAGTTCAGCTGTGTGATTGTGCTGTTAGACCAACATTCCATGTTTGTTTAAAGGGACAGTAGAACAGTGTGTTCTTGCTATTATATGTTAAGGATGACTGTGATGTGCGTTACTAATACATGCCATAATTAACATTCACATGTGAACAAACTACAGTATCAATCACTTTACGTGAAGGACTCACTGACTGCATTTTAAATGTTCAAATTATTAATAGAATCTTTAATATGTGTTATACCTGCTTTATAACTATGTACAGATCATTATCAGATTAAAAGGATGATAATAGATCATAATACTTGTGTTATAATTTTAGAATATAGAACACATTTTTAAACTCTGTTTTATCATGCAGAATTTCTATTATCTGGAAAATAGCTCATGTAATCACCTTTCAGACAGAAAACAATGCGTAGCACTGAGTAATTACAAATCAGATTTTTTGACTATATCCAAAGGAGTACCACATTATTCAATTTCGGGCCCAGATTTATTATATATGTTGCTGCCTCTGCCTCAGGCTGCAAAGTACACCTGTATGCAGATGATGGTTTTATATTGTATTTATATTTATATTGAATATGTTTATGCTCCAACAAGAAAACTACGATGCTCATTTAATGCTCTACAGTTGCTTTGTGCTGTAAATGGTAAGTTGATGCTGTTTTCCAGATCTACTAACACTGATTTTAATTCTGTAAATATCACTGCCCTGACGGGATCCCACGCCGAAAGAGTCGCAGAGTATAAATACCTTGGCATACGGCTCGATGATAAACTCACTGTTAAACTCCATATTGATGAATGTAGAAAAAAGCTCAGTCCTCTATACAGAAATAAAGCCTGTTTCTCCATGTATGTAAGAAAAGGAATAGTTGAGGTAACCTGGGTATGAAATAGCAGGTAGCATATCCAGATCATTAGTCCACTATTTGTATGAATCTACACAGTCAATATAGATACTTTTATCCATAAATCTGTTTATCATTCCTCTCTAGTTGGTTCAGATAAATCTTATCTCAATTTGTTCACTTTGTGTTTGAGATGTTGTTGAGTATGTGATTAAAGAACTCACTGTGAAAATAAGGCAAAATGACCTTCCCTCAAAAACATACTGGGAATATCACTTCATGAAAGTGTCTATGAAACCAACAAATTATTACTGTAGAGATAAAATCATGTTACATTTTTCTTCAAAAAGCTGCTTTTCCTTAAAGCTCACAGTTAAAAGGAAAACTTAAAAACTAAAAGCTCATGAATGTCTACAGCTCTTATTAATAATATATAACAGAGGATTACACATATACACAGTAAAAGGGGCTTGTGGCAGTTTACAAAAAAAGAATATCTTTGTTGATATTATCTCTCTTTATGAGATTGAATGTGTAAAATGAAATAAACACACACAGGACTTTGTTGCAGATGCATTTATTAATGCTGTACACATAATGCTTCATAAATGCATTTATAAGGTGTTTGTTGTGAGCTGTTCAAACAGACATCTGGGTCTGAACCCCTGATGAACAAGCCGAGGGCGACAGCGGCAAGGAAAAACTCCCAGAGGTGTGGAAGAAACCTTGAGAGGAACCAGGATTCAACAGGGGAACCCATCCTCCTCAGGTCGACTCCAGATAGTAAAGACTGTGAACGCTTCATCATCAGAAACAGAAGGTAGGGATGGAAATTTCTATCCATAACTCCGTTTAGAATTACACACATAATACTTTATAGAATAAGATGTTCACCAGAACATTGTAAACATGAATTCTGGTATTTGTTCTGCTGGGCCAGGACTTCATCCAGCAATTTTGTATGCAGTTGGAGAATATGGGCAGATTTTGGTGGACCTGGCACTGCGCCAAATTTTTAGACATCATAACTTTGATACACAGTTTGGATTTGATAGACTTTTGGAAACTGGTGCTAGACTGTTAGCATTTAGCAACCAAGGCTAAATGAGTAGCAGCTCAGATGGACAATGGAGACAATCAGTAAATGACATCTGACCTTTTAGGAATATAGGTCACTTTAGCAACGGCCTTAAGCTAGATTTGCCAATTTAAGCCTTAAACAATTCCTGCATTTGCAGAAAATAATTTAAGACATTTAAAACGTTTTCCACCACTTAAAGCCTGTAATGTCCTGGTATAAAGCTCCATAAAATGATAGCGTGGATTAAATGTAAGCGTATGCGCTGTTCTTTTGAAGAGATATCATGTTACATTAAGGAGCTTTAATTGTTGAAGTCATACACTCTTACTTTATAAAGTGTAATGTGTGTAATTATTAAAATTTATAAGCTCACACAAGCTTATGCCTGGTGTTATAAGCTGTTATTTACACCTTATAAATGCATTTTCTGTTCATTATGATTACCGGATTAATGGGAAGTGTTACAACAGTAACTTGAAAAGCAGTGCTTAAGATGGTTGACTCAAGCACTGGAAGGGGTTGGGCAGGGCTTTCCGTACAGCTGCGAAGATCCTGGACAGACACCTCCGTGTTTTCTTGAAGGGTTTCAGTGTTGGTTCCCTCTGTGAAGCTGCAAGAGAAAGGATAAATCAGAACTACAGCAACTGAAAAAACTTCTTGCTTTAATCTCTAGTTTATTCTATTACACTGTACAGAAAATTTGGAATGATAAAAGAGAAATATTGTGAGACACAGCTTATTAAATACTGCAATAGTCCAATGTACTTACACAGCGGATGATCTTCAGAGGACGAGGCACACTGTTGACTGTCAGACATCGTGTCAGCTGGGCACACTTTGTTTAATTTCTTCATTAGCAACCATGCAAGAAAGAAAACATAAACATCAATATTCACAAAGGTAACAGACTTTCTTATATTTAACACAAAAATGAATAAGAATAAGAATGTTATGTTTAAATTCTGAATATATAAAAAATTTTCCGTACCTTTAATGCGATGCCGATGAGAGGAGCTTTGTCACCCACAACAAACTGAAACCCACGTCTGCTCTTCTTCTCAGCCACAGTGACTGGATTCGCAGAACAGCTCTCATTTACTGGGCTGGAGCTGGACGATTGAGTCTCATAGTCGTTAGTAGAGTTCTTGGGGTTCTCCAGTGTCTCTCTTGTGGGTGGTGCGACAGGTGAGTCAAAGTCAACTAGCATCATGTCATCATTCCTCTGAGATTCAGTTTGCTCAGAATTCACGAGCAATGACTGAAAATCCTGCATGTCACCAGTGATGACAGTTGGATGCAGTGACTCCTCTGAAATGTTGTTCTGGGAGTCAAATCCTGCACTGTTTCCTTTCACTGGTTGATTAGATGCAGTAAGGGGAGCTGACAGATCAGTGCTATGACACATTTCTGATTTTACACTGAGCAAGTGTAAGAACAAGGTCTTAACTGAGTCTTCTAAGAAAACATGGATCAGCGACGGAGGAACCTGGATAGGATCCCTCAGCACATTGTTCCTCACCCATGATGTCTCTAGTACTGAGTCTGAGGAACGTCTCCAAACTTGAGCAGGTCTGGTAAAATGTCTAAGAATGTCTGATGTGAAATTTGTAAGTCTTTCTGCATGAAAGCTTATGGTTTCATCAGACATCAAGGCATCAACAACTGTTCCAGCATTAGTAACAGCAGCATTGTGTACATCTGCTGAGCTGGCAGAAGAATCCAAAATGTGTCCAGATTCATCACTTGACATCTGTGAGGATCTTCTGATTAAAACATCATTCACAAGCTGAGCAGTATCAGTCAGGAAGCTTTTAGGCTTGGTGGTCTTCAGATTGACTAAGGACTGTTCAGGTAGGGATGTGGACTTGTTGAGAGAAACTTTAGAGGAGCTAGACAGAAGCAGCTCGCTCTTATACAACTCCACTACTTTGTAAATCACCTCATCTGTACAAGAATCCAAAAAAAGCTGGAACCTTGGAGATGTTATATGGAGAGGTGAACTAACTGATAAAACACTGCCACTTTGCTGTTCTGTTGATGTTGTAGGCTGGTCTTGTGCAGAAACTTTCCCTCCTTCTGAAAATGACATTTGGAGTCCGAGCATAAATCCAAAGACTTTCTCATGCACACCTCTGTATATGCGACGAGAAGCAGAGGATACTTTTTTCTTTTGCTTTGAAGTTGGTGGTCTTGTTGATATGTCAGCACTTTCTGACTTGACTGACAAAAAACCCTTTCTTAAGCAACTCAAAAAATTGGCAATGATGTCTGAAGCTGTAGACTCAGCTTGAATGGACAAGGGAGGGTCTACAACAGGTGGCTGGATAATAGCTGAGTTGGAAACAGACTTCAGTGACTGTGTGGACCCTGAGGTGGAAAGTTTTTCCCCAGTTTTCAGAAGGATCTCACCAACAGTCTGCATTGCTTTATGCTGAAACTGAGCGCTAAAAAGGGTCTCAAGAGAATGATGTGAAGATATACGATCAGGTGCAGGATCTTCTTTAAAAGCAGGGTCTAGTTTAGGCAGTGACATCTCACACTCTCCTAAAACTTTACCAGATGAGCTAGTCTTTGATGAAGATCTGCTAGTCCTGACTATTTCACCCAAACCCTGGAATATATCATGTATTTCCAGGGAATCCTTGTCTCCCACTGGTGCTTGACTCTCAGTATCTGAGTGACAAAGCTGTACAATCTCACTGATAATGCTGTTTGTGCAAGTTACAGTGAGATCATCCAAATGGGAAACACTGTGGACCCTAGAGAGCTGCACATCAGAGGTGGGAACATTCTGTGTAGAGGAAACTGGCTGGCTCTGATAAAAGGGCATGACGAGAGTCTGCAGATAACCATGCACTTTTTCATACAAGCTTAAGGGGGCTGAACGAGACCCCACAAGCGAAATATCACACCTACATTCATTAAGTGACCTAATGATAGTGTCAGAGTCACTTTTGCCATCAATCATACTCGACTCAGCAAGTCTGTCCAGAGCACCAACAACAATTCCAGCAACAACATCAGAAGCAACAGCAGCAGCAGCATGTGAATCACTGGATGAAGATGTAAGTGTTGTTGATGTACAGCGCGATCCTGTGAAAGAGTGTGTTTGCCTCGATGTGCAACACGAATAATTCTGTGTTGCACTTTCGAGCAAAACATCACTGTCCACCTGAATGGCCTCACATAGAAATCTCTCATATGAGACTGTTGATGCGTCACATTCAGGCTGGTTGAGGTTGGCAACAGAGTCAGAGCTCATAACCTCATCATTTTTCTGTAGTCCAAAAATGGTGAGATCATTCTGATCACCTGGATGTAAACATGCTGACTGGGATTCAGCACTGCGGGAAATTTTGGTCACTGGAGTCTCTGATGTCTCTGAATCTCTTGATGAAGGTTCAGTGTTCAGTTTATCTTGTGTGTCTCTTGTCTTCACAAGTTGCTTGAACACACTGTAAAACTTCTTCACCTTCTCATTGACTGCTTGGAACACATGGTTAATGGTGTCTTTAGCTGCATCACTTCTTGCATCATGTAGATCTTTCCTCTTTTTAGAAGATGGCCTTGTGACTGACAACATTTCCATGTTCCCTGAAATAGTGTCTACGATATCCCTAGACGTGGCATCTAGATGACTTTGGAGCAGATCAGTTGGGAAGCCTGCCTTAGCCATTGCCTCTAACATAGAATCCAGGTCTGTTTCACTGTAGAGGCTGCTTGGTATCTTGGGAGACCTGCTGCTCTTTTCTAAAACCCCAGTACTGATGAGAAGGATTTGACTCACAGCTCTGGTAGCCTTTGTCTGCAGCTCTTCTCGTGGCTTGTGGCACACAATGAGACGTTCCTCTAAGTTTGAAGATGTGGCCATTTGATTGAGTCTTTCAGCAGCATCAATCAGTAGATCAGTGGTTTTAGAATCTGCTCTGCCACCAGTGCTGCCATCCAGGACATCAAGTACCACCATGATCACCTTACTTGTAACAGTGTCAGTGGCCAGTTCAGTGGTCTCTTGTGCCTTCCTCAAATCTGGAGTGTCCACAAGTTGAGAATGTGGAATTTTTGCCTCAAGAATGTTCATCATCTCTTGAATCACACGACTGCATGTCGTCTTCCAGTCCTTGGACCATTGTGATGTTTCATTGGAGGCGACTTTGCAGATTGAACGTCGCATTGCCATTTTCACCTCATTTACAAACTCCTCAATGATCATGCATATCAGATCAGATGGGTCCACAGGTGAGCTAGTTTAAGACAAAACAATGGCAAAAGAAAAGATAGAAAGAAAAGAGACATAAAGAAAAAATCATTAACATCACATTCATTTTGATTTGAAACAGAACAGGTGAGATCTTTTATATTTGAAGCTAATAGTTTGGAAGTTTGCTTCTGTGTTCAGAAATAGGAGAAGTTGCATGCGCACAGATTAGAGCTCCTATCTTTATATAAACCTCTGAAGAGAGAACTTGGTGGGCTTTTAGTCTTACCTTTTAGCTGAGTGATCTGAAGAAGGTGCAGTGTTAGTAGAGGAGCTCATGGAAGCAGATTCAGCTTTCTTCTCCAGCTTTTCTTCTGCTTTCAGAACAGCTTCCATCCCAACTACACCAATCAGAGGTGGCAGGTAACTCTGTATGGCTGATTTGCAGACAGATGTGACGATCTTTGTGCACAAAGACGCAAACTGCAGTTTTGTTACCTAAAATGATCAAAGACATGTTTCAGGATTTTCCATTTCTTAGAACATCTTCA